>NC_052396.1:14838265-14945165 GCF_009389715.1 Phoenix dactylifera | reverse complement strand
GATCGCGATGGACTCTCACCCTCCTCTCTATGTAAATCAGGCCGGGAGACTCCAGGTAAGAGGAACCTTTTCACCTCGCTCTTACGTCGTTGCTTTTCTCAGTTTTCTATTGTTCTCTGTTTGACTTAAGCATTGGACGTCCCCCACTAGACATGTTTCGATGTCCCCAGATCGTTTCTCTTTGGTTGTAGGTCGACTCTCATATCGCGCAGCCCAGCTCCCACTGAGCTGAGCAGACTAGTCTGTCCGCTAAGTCGCCTAATTTCGTTAGGTCGGCTTTTGGTGGCAACGTATTTTATATTATACTCTATTATATATATTATATAAATATCAGGCTCGAGCCGGGCTCATGTAGGGTTGATGTAAGCCCGAGCCTGGCTTGTTTAATGGGCGGGCTTAAATTTTAGGCCCGGCTCGGCCCTTCGGGCTTAAAAATCAGGCCTAGACCCATCTGAGATGGTCCAAGCTCGGGTACGCTAGGTGGGATGCTCAGTTTTGAGTAGGTCTAGTCCGATCTAGGCTAGTCTTGAACTGTTAAAGACTTGAAACAGATATAGACTATATAAAAAGTTGTCAGGTGCGTAGGATTGCTTAATTTTGTTTCTAATCCTGAAATTTTGAACTATGAATAATGGGGCATTGACATCTTGGACCTTAGGTTGGAAAATTTTAGGTTAAAAGTTTGGAATAAAGGAAGTTCATCTCTCTCTCTCTCTCTCTATTTGAATGGCTGCTTTGCATAGCCGTTGAATAAATACATCCATTTGCATCAGACAAGAATATCCTAAAGAGTTCCTAGTAGAGAAGAAGTAGAGCAGAATATCCCAAAGGAAGTTCATCTCTGCCAATTCATTCTGATGGTGGGCAGACAAGATATTTATGCAGGAATTATTGACTCTATGCCAATAAAATCATGTCTCGGTAATTTTTCTGCACTATACCTTGGCCAAGTGGACTCGCCACGATACTACAATTTTATGATCAAACCAATGTGCTATTAGAGAAATCAAATGTTATATGCGACTGATATAATGGTATCAAATAAGAGCCAGTATAATGTTTATTTTTATATTGCTATTTTCTCATATTGATGTTAATAGAGTTGTGTATAAATTCAATTTGAATATAGAACTTATGATATCCTGATGTTACAGTGTTCTATTTTAAAAATCAATATCTAAATTTTTAGCTTAAAAAATTTCTTTGTAAGTGCTGCATTACTCAACAATCTTGAATTCTGCGCACCATCTGCTCATAGTGACTTTACTAAAACCATGCATACTGTGTAATGTTCTGACATTGGGATGAAAGAAAGTTGGATTCTTTTCACTTTTCTGCATCTTGGTCCTTTTTGAACTTTAAATCATTGAGTTATTGCATTCACCGACATGATCATTTCCTTGCATATTAAATTTGGACATTATCTGATATTTATTCCAATTGTAGGATAGTGAGGATGTTAGGCTTGAGAGAATTCTGAAGGAGGCCGCCATGGAAGATAAAACAGTAATCTTGACCACCTTGAATGCTGCATGGGCTTCTTCTGGATCAATTATTGATCTCTTCATTGAGAGTTCCGGCTTGGTGATGGTACACCTAGACTTCTGAACCACCTGGTGATAATTGCATGGGACCAGAAGGCATACATGCGATGCATGTCCATACACTTCCATTGCTTTGCCCTTATTACAGATGGAGTGGATTCCTCAGAAGAGGAGCGTTTTATGACTCTCGGATATTTGAACATGATGTGGAGAAGGATAGAGTTTTTGCGAGTAGTCCTTGAGAAGGGATATAACTTCATTTTCTCGGTACATTCATTTACTTTCATGTATCTAAGCTTTTAACAGTTTACTTTTCATGGCAAAGAACTAGGGACAGTGGTATTTTTTTTCCCATAACATAATCATTTTTGGAAATGTCTTTAAACATGTATGCAAATACATGCCTGATATACTGACATTTTTTTTTTGGTACATGGATATACTGACATATTTAGCATGGTATCAGTTGTGGTTCATTTAATCTTGAACTTGTTTATTTATGAATCTTTTTATATATCTCTTGGCCAGCAACTAAGTTTCATGGAATCTTATTGGGGCTTTTAGATGGAAAGTCATGGCTATCTGATACCTTCCCTAAATGCTATGGATGCGCACTAGAAAAGGTTTTGGATTGGGAGGTTCCATGATTTGACATACCAGTTTCCTTTATTTTGCAAGCTTGTGACACTCCCAATGTTCTCTATTTGTACTCTAGAATATTTTCTATTATTACAAAATTTATCTTATGCATCAAATTTTTTCCGCACTTGTCCATATTAAAGAACTTTATCAGTTAATGCATGCATGTTAAAAATGGGAGGATTTTATCTGTATTTCAATTTATTTCAACAAATTCTTTTATTCCAGAACTTCTCATTCATTAACCATATACTCCAATAGTGATACTATTGCATGTAAACCTATAGTAATTTCTTTATGCTCCTTGTTTGGAGTAATATAGAGTTGCATACACGTACATGAGTATCAGTTTTTCTCTTCAACAGCAATGTCTGTATAAGATAATATGACTTTCTCTATTGCCATGCGATAACACTACTGTTGCCTAAGAAGATATTAAACATATTAGTTCACTAAGAATGAAAATGGTGTTGATCCTTAATAGTGTTCTATACATATCTTTCCAAACAATTTTGAAGAGTATCACTATTATCACAAAACTTTTTTTCAGTCTGAATTATCTGGTTTTTTCTGGAGTTATAATCAATCAATGGATGGATTTATTACTATCTCCATCCTTTTCTTTTAAACCTTTGAATTTGTTTTGGCCTACTGACTGGTGAGAAATGATGTTAAGTTTTGTGTTGATTCACTTCCAACTAAATCCAAAGTTTACCATGTCATATATCTGTCAGATTTCCTCTATAAGATAGTTTACTTGTTTGATAATACTTCTGATCTTGTATGGTGTGGTAGAGTTTAGCATAAATTCATACTCTCTTCTTCTTATTTTCTGTTCCTGATGACCTGCAATACTCACCGCTATCTAGAACTGAAAATGATTTGGTGTGGAACAAATTTTATTATTCATCCAAATCAATATCTGTATTTATTCAGGCCTTTTTTTTTCATGGTCGCGACTGTTGTATTGTAGTAGGTCGGGGGAAGCTAATACTATTACGAATATTAAATTGATAGTGAAATTTGTTTCTGTTTATTTTCTAAATGGGCATAGACGCGAATGAGATACTAATCACATGCATGTGTTTAAACAGATATGAATGCAAGTCATATATTAGTTATATCTTTATTTCTTCCAAACAGATCTGGATGCAAGTCAGGTATTAGTTATATTCATATCTATTCTATGTGAATATGTGTATGAATCGGATATTAGTTTGAATTCAAATCAGATTTTTGAGCAAAGTTCAATAACGACAACCAAGGTTGCAAAAAATGGATTTCGTTTTGGCCATCTATGGGGACTCTGTTGTTGGTAGCTTGAACAGATTTGGAAGTTTCACTCCATGTTTGAATAAAAATATTGAAAAAGTTTGAATAAAAGGAAAAAAAAAAGTTATTACCAAACATTTTACAGAAGTTTGTGTTATCTAAGTGCTTTCTTTGTTTAGTTTCAACTACCTCAATTTGAAGTAAATATTATATATTAATGATGTTTATTAAGTATGCAGGTATTTTCTACTAAGAGCATAATTAGTCTTTACTTAAACTTTAGTTGCCTCGGAAATACATTATATGTAGTTTATTTTTTGAGCTTGTGATGCCTAGTGCATTGAAATCTTTCTTCACTTTTTTTGATACAAAACATATTGAATTTGGATATTTTTCCCATATTCTTGAGGTTAAATAGTTATTTTTCAAATACAACGTTGTTGGGGGAGGCCAGCTTCCCCCCCAGAGTGCATGAGAACCTTGCCGTCAGAGGACCGGATGACGGCCCGACCTTGGGCCGGCCGAGCCTTCCGTGCCCGACCCCGGAACATCCTGACCCGAAGAGCTCCCGACCCTCGGAAGTCCGCCCTCGACCGCCCACGACTGCGCGGTTGCATCCCTGCCAAAGTCTGGTCAGGGGCCATACCCTGCCTACCGGCCTCTGGCATTTAAATGCGCATCGACCTCTGCAAAGCCCTGACTCACTCAACAATTAATGTGTATCTCCGACTCACGATCAAACCATTAATGTGTATCGCCGGCTCACTCAACAATCAATGCGCCGTGGCCCTGTTAACTACAACATCCTCAGTCCTCCACGGCAAATTGGGCTCGGCAGCGTTCAGTCAGCCGTGACAACTCTCTGATCCCGGCCTCACCTCCGACATCGAAGCATTAATTTCACCTGATCGCGTACCAACTCGAGCGACGTGCTAAGCCGTACGGCGACCTCGCCCCATCACATCACAGGGTAATCCGACCCCCCTATAAAGAGGAACCCCTCCTTCTAATGGGGGGTTGAACGCAGAAGAAAGGAAGCAGAACGCTTCTTTCCTCTTCCTCTCTCCCAAATTTAAACCTCCTCTAACTTAAGCATCGGAGGGCCGGCGCCGGAAACCCCGGCCACCGGCTTTTTGTAGGTTCCCTCTCCACGGAGGACGCCGCTCGCCGATAGATCGCCGCCCGTCAGAGTTCGCCGAAGCTCCTCCTCCTCAGCCGACGGCCGCCCCCGGGTCCAATTTCCCCAGCAACAGTTGGCGCTAGAGGAAGGGGCCCGAGTCGCGGTCATGAAGTTGAGAAGTAAGGGAGCCTCCAATGCTTCCCGGCGTTCCCCGCATAGTCCTGGACACTCTGTCCAGAATTCGCCTTCTCCGACTGATCCGGATCCCCAAGCTCTGCCGGAACAGTTCAACGCTCTGGTACAACAAGTCTAGGCCTTGGCCGCCGCCGTCTAAGGCTTGCGGCGCGAGGAAGCCCTGCCTACGCTCATCCCGCAGGCCCAGGTCCCGCCGGTGCTTCCTCCGAACGGCCCGATTCTCCGAGGTCAGAACCTTCACGGCTCTTCCAGGGCCAACAACGAAGAGCAAGTGTCTCCCCGGAGAGAGCTGCCGGGGGGATCTTCAGACAGAAGACCCCAGCTCTTCGAAGCTGAGTCGGCACCGGACCACCGCGAGCCGGAGCAAACTACAGCGACAATTCCCCGGGCTGGGGAGCTCGACAGGAAAAGTCGAGAACCTGGAGCGCCAGATTGAAGCGCTCCGCAGCGGGAAAGCAAGGCATGAGGGGGACTTTGAATTCACACACCAAGTCCCCCTTTTCCCGCCAGATTGAGGACGAGCCGGTCCCCTCGAGGTTCAAGATGCCTCAAGTGGAGCCTTACAGCGGAACACCGACCCCCTCGACCACCTGGAAAGCTACCGGGCTCTCATGGCCCTGCAAGGTTCCTCGGAGGCCGTGCTTTGCAAGGCCTTCCCAGCGACCTCCGGGGGACAGCCCGGCTTCTGGTTTTCCGGGCTGAAGCCAAGCACGGTATCCTCTTTCGAGCAGCTCGGCAGGCAGTTCGCCACCAACTTTGCTGCCAGCCGACGCCAGCGGCGGACGTCGGATTCCCTCCTAGATATCAAGCAGAAGGAGGGGGAATCCCTCAAGGAGTATCTTGACCGCTTCACCTCCGCCACGTGGGAAGTTCGCGAGCTCGACCAGTCAATAGCCATGTCGGCACTAAAAACTGGGGCTCGTTCCTACAGATTCCTCTTCTCTATCGAGAAGAGCTTCCCTGCCGACTTCACCGAGATGCTGGCCCGAGCTCGGAAGTATGCTAAGGCCGAGGAGGCTATTGCCTTCAGGCGGGGTACAACGGAACAAGCTTCAAAGAAGCAGAAGAAACGTCGCGAAGAGCGCGGCCGTCAAAGAAGCCGGTCCCCCCGCCGAGAGAAGAACCTCCCCCGGCTGGAAAGCCCGCCTCGACAGCGGGGACAGTTTCGACCGAGGTCCCCGCCTCGGCCCCGGGCCGAGATTCTGATGGAGATGAAGGTTGGGACTTTTTTCGACCTCCGCCTCCTATGCGGGATACAGGAGTTCCCCGCAATTTCAGGAAGTACTGTCGCTTCACCGAGACCACGGGCACGACACGGAGGATTGTTTCAGCTCCGAGATGAGATTGAGGCGCTTATTCGCCGCGGAGTACTCAATCGGTTCGTAAGGAACCGACGTGAGGAAAGAAGGCCGGTGGGAAATGCCATACCACCCGAAAACCCGAATGACAACAGGCCCATCGCCGGCACCATCAATGTAATTGGAGGGACCTCGGCTGGAGAGCCAGCCTGGGAAGGAATCCCCCAAGCGCCAGCGCACTTCTGAAGCTATCTCGTTCTCGGATGAGGACTTGGAAGGGGTTGAGAACCCCTCACGATGACGCTGTGGTCATCTCTATGATTATAATAAGGTTTGATGTAAAACGTGTCTTGGTTGACAATGGAAGCTCAGCTAATGTTTTGTATTACCACGCCTACCAAAAAAATGGGGTCAACAGGAAGCCAGCTTCGGAAAATAAATGCCCCACTGGTCGGATTTACTGGGGACTCGGTCCCGGTCGAGGGCGGAGATCAGCTTTCTTGTGACGGTCGGCCTCGCCCCCCGAGAAAGTACAGTAAGGACGGACTTTCTTGTGGTCCGCCTACCCTCGTCCTACAATGCCATCCTCGGCACGATCAGGGTTAAATGCCTTTCGGGCCGTGGGTCCTCAACTTGTCACCTACTCGTGCGTTCCCCTACCAACCAAGGAGTAGGCGAGGTCCACGGGAACCAACTGATGGCTAAAGCGGTGCTATATGGCGAGCTGTAAAGCAAAGCAATGCAACTGAAGAGTCGAGTCGGCAAGAGCTAATCAGCCGAGGCGCCAACTCAAGCAATGGGCCGCTCGCTGCCCATAGAAACCTGGACGCGAGGGACGACCTCTGGAAGAAGCAAGTAAAGCCCGGTGAGCTTCTCATTCAAATTCCTCTACGAGAAAATTTTTTCGAGCTAACCGTGCAGGTCGGCTCCGGCCTTGGTGCTCGCGAGAGAGATCGCCTCATCAGCTTCTTATGGGACAATGTTGATGTCTTTGCCTGGTCGTCCGCCGACATACCAGGAATCGATCCTGAGGTCATGGTCCACCGACTCCAGGTGAAGCCGACCTGAGGCCTGTAAAATAGAAAAAACGGGGCTCTGCCCTGGAACGGCAGCAAGCCGCAGCCGAGGAAGTGAATAAGCTCCTTGAGGCCGGCTTCATCCGGGAGGTCTCCTACCCAGACTGGCTTGCCAATATAGTCCTCGTGAAGAAGGCCAACGGAAAATGGCGCATGTGCGTGGACTACACCGACCTGAACAAGGCCTGCCCGAAGGATAGTTTTTCCCTCCCCCAATATTGACCAGCTCGTTGATTCCACCTCGGGACATCAGCTGCTGACCTTTATGGACGCCTTCTCGGGGTACAATCAGATCCGAATGGCGCCAGAAGATGAGGAGAAGACGACCTTCATCACCGACAAAGGCACCTATTGTTACAAAGTGATGCCATTCGGGCTGAAGAATGCCGGAGCCACATACCAAAGGTTGGTCAGCCAAATCTTTGAAGACCAGATCGGCCGAAAATATAGAAGTCTACGTGGATGACATGCTGGTGAAGAGCCGAGCGGCGGAACGCCATGTGGCCGACCTCAATGAAACATTCTCCAAGCTCCGGAAATATCAAATGAAGCTCAACCCCGCAAAGTGCGCATTCGGAGTTACCTCGGGCAAATTCTTGGGCTTCATAGTAACCCAGCGTGGAATCGAAGCCAACCCCGAGAAAATTAGAGCGCTGCAAGAGATGACACCTCCAAGGACAGTTAAAGAAGTGCAGCGGCTCACCGGGCGGGTCCGCCGCCTTGGGGAGATTTGTCTTCCGGTCGGCCGAGCGCTACCTTCCTTTCTTCAAGATCCTTAAGTGGCCAAAGAACTTCCTGTGGTCGGAGGAATGCCAGCAAGCCTTTGAAGGACTCAGGCGCCTTCTGGCCTCTCCCCCGCTACTCACTAAGCCTCGGCGGGGCGAGGTTCTTTACTTGTATCTGGCCGTCTCCCCGGTCGCAGTGAGCTCAGTCCTGGTCTGGAAAGAGGACAAGCTCCAGAAGCCAGTCTACTATACCAGCTGAGTCCTTAGGGATGCTGAGACCCGATATTCTAAGCTTGAGAAGACAATTTTTGCCATGATCATTTTAGCTCGGAGACTCCGGCCTTATTTTCAAGCACATACCATAGCCATACTGACCGACCAGCCTATGAAGCAAAATACTGCAAAATTCGGATCGTGCTGGAAGGGTTGCCAAATGGGCGGTTGAGCTCGGGGAGTTCGACCTTGAATACCGCCCCAGACCAGCCATTAAAGCTCAGGTACTAGCCGACTTTATCGTGGAGTGCACCTTACCGGACGACCCCGAGCTGCCACTCACACCCACAGAGGAGACCCCGAGGCTGCCATGGGTCCTATATGCGGACGGCTCTTCGACCTCGGGGGGTAGCGGAGCGGGACTCATCCTCACCAGCCCGGATGGGGTGATGGCTGAGCAAGCCCTACGCCTCGAGTTTCCAGCCTCAAACAACGAGGCAGAATACGAGGCGCTCATTGCCGGATTCAAATTGGCGAAGGAGCTGAAGGTGGAAGACCTAAAGGCCTTCAGTGACTTCCAGCTAATAGTAAGCCAGGTCCAGGGAGACTTCGAAGCAAAGGAGCCATCGATGCGGAAATATCTCCAAAAGGTACGGAAACTTACGTCCGCCCTAGGTTCCTTCAGCATCTAGCACATTCCTAGAGCGGAGAATCTCAGGGCGGACCAATTGTCTAAGCTGGCGACCTCCCGCATGAGTGAGCTTTCCAAGGCAACGGTGCTCGAATATCTCCGAACACCCAGCACAGAGGAACCTGAACCAACCATGTGCATCGACTTCGAGCCAAGCTGGATCGACGGGTTCGTCCCGCTATCTCCAGGATGGGACCCTCCCTCACGACGAGCTGGAGGCCCGCCGGATCAGGCGTCAAGCTCTCCGGTACGTCCTATATGAGAACAAGCTCTATCGTCGGTCATTTACTTCTCCTCTTCTTAGATGTCTCCGCCCCTCGGAGGCAGACTACGCCCTCCGAGAGGTCCATGAAAGAATTTGTGGAAACCACCTGGGAGGCCGGGCACTAGCCCATAATATCCTGCGGCAAGGATACTTTTGGCCCACGCTTCAGAAAGACGCAACGGACTTCGTCCGAAAGTGTGGACCAGTGTCAATGGAACGCCAACATCCAGCGCCGACCTTCGGCCCCGCTGACCTCAATTATTGCCCCCTGGCCATTTGCCCAGTGAGGAATTGATATTCTGGGGCCCTTCCCCCTAGCCACCGAGCAAAGAAAATTTCTGGTCGTCTCCATCGACTACTTTACCAAATGGGTCGAAGCTGAACCTGTGGCCCGGATCACCGAGCAAAAAATGCGGAACTTCGTTTGGAAGTTCATAATATGCAGATTCGGACTCCCCCGTATCCTTATATCAGATAACGGCCGCCCAGTTCGACAATGTTCGATTCAGAGAGTTCTGCTCCGAGCTTGGCATCGACCACCGCTTCACCTCGGTCGCGCATCCTCAGACAAATGGAGAAACCGAGGTAACGAATCGAACTATTTTGCAGGGGCTCAGGGCTAGGCTTGATCGGTCAAAGGATAGTGGGTCGAGGACCTGTACAACGTACTCTGGGCTTACCGGACTACGTTCCGATTACCCACTGGTGAGACGCCCTTCAACCCTGGCATACGGCACGGAGGCCGTTATCCCGCTGGAACTCGGCCTTCCCTCCTCAAGGGTGGAGCACTACGATGCCGACTCCAACTCTTTCCGGCTCAGGAATAACTTGGACCTCGTCGAAGAGACACGAGAGGTCGTCCGAGTCCGAATGGCAAGGTACCAGCAGAAAACGGCCCAGTACTACAACTCCAGAGTCAAGCCCAAGCTCTTCAAGGTGGGGGACCTCGTCCTCAGGAGAGCCGAAGCTTCTCAGCTCGCCGAGCAAGGAAAGCTCACCCCGAACTGGGAAGGACCGTATCAAATCGCTCGAGTGCAACGACCCGGAGCGTACAAGTTGAAATCTCTTGAAGGAACCCCTATCCCGCGAAGCTGGAATTCCGAGAATCTACGGATGTATTACCAATAAAATCCCAAGGAGTTCCGAGCGATCAGGAACATGGATCCTGTCTCCTCTTTACAATGATTTGTCTCCTCACAATGATTATGATTATGTCTCCTCTAATATTGGGTCGTTTGTGATCCTCAGATACCCCGACTAAGGTCGGAATACCCCGTGCGTCGACCGTAGAGTCTCAAACTCCCTCGACCTCGGAAAGCGCCACCAGGTCGACGATGAGCCCAAACTCCCTCGGCCCCATACTCGATACCCCGACTAAGTTCGGGATGCCCCGAGTGTCGACCGTAGAGTCCCAAACTTCCTCGACCTCGGAAAGCGTCGCAGGTCGACAGAACGTTCCCAGACCCCTCGACCTGGCGCGCGATTCCTCGACCAAAGTCGGGATGCCCCGAGGGTTGACCGTAGAGTCCCAAACTCCCTCGACCTCGGAAAGCGTCGCAGGTCGACAGAGCGTCCCCAGACCCCTCGACCTGGCGCATGATTCCTCGACTAAGGTCGGGATGCCCCGAGTGTCGACCGTAGAGTCCCAAACTTCCTCGACCTCGAGAAGCGTCACGGGTCGAGAGTGCGGCCCCAGACCCCTCGATCTCGTGTACGATCCCTCAACTAAGTTTGAGATGCCCCCGAGTGCCGACCGTAGAGATCCAAACTCCCTCGACCTCGGGAAGCGACGCCAGGTTGATAGCAAACCCAAGCCCCCTCGACCTCGCGCTCGATACCCCGACCAAGGTCGGGATGCCCCGTGAGTCGACCGTAGAGTTCCGAACTCCCTTTACCTCGGGAAGTACTGCCAAGCTGACGACGAGCTCACGCCCCCCCAATCCGAGGAAACCGGGGACAGTGCCTTGATGGTCCTCCAGGACATTCAATAGCAACAACGGAGCAACGCTCGCGAAAGCTTTCGACAACGGCAATACCACCTGGTTCAATTGGTATTCCCGAAATAGACCCCAAGCTAAAGGGTGACTTCGAAGGCCGGCCAGGAAACAAAGCGAATCTACTCCGTTACGAGGCGCGCAATCTCGGAGGTGCAAGAGGTACATCCCACTTGACACCCGCCTTGTTATATTCATCTACCTATGTATTGCCAACAAAATCCCGATTGAGATCGGGACCTCATCCCGGCCAAGGCCGGGTCGCCCCTACGAGTTGATCCAAGACCGAGGTCCCACCGACCTCGTGCACGCTTCCTCTACCAGTGGCCCCCATGACAACTCATGCAAACCTTTTTGAGTAAGGACCTGATTCGGCCCCCATACGTTGAGACATCGATGTCGACCTGTGAAGATGACCTCGATCACGGGCGTGCTGATCGAGATCAAGAGGGTCGAGGTACTCTTTACAGGTTCCGACTCCGCTGGCCAGAATCTCGGCAGAGCCCGAGGGCAATAACCATAAAAACCCCGATGACAGTTTGACTATTGGCTCATGCTCCCCTTCAGGGAACGGCCCTAACATTTTTTCGGACCTACGCTCCAAAAAGCCAAACTCAAAAGCTTGGCCAAATACCCCGATAGCGACGTATGCAAATCTAACAAGGCCCCTCTCGGGGGTCCGAGGCCCGAGCTTGGTGCCTCAGAAATCCAAAAACCAAATCCAGAGACCTCTGCGAGCTTCAAATCCGAGCTCCAAGACTTGGGTGAAGCTTCCTAGAATCCAAGCTCAGAGCCTCCTCTAATCAGCGTAATCAGAACTTAGACACTTAAACAAGTTAGGGGAAAGAAAAGCAAAACACAGCCAAGAAGCATGTCTTCATTGACAAGCAGCCCAAAGGCTAGGATACAAAGTCGAGGGTCGGTAAACAATAAATTGAAGTACCGGCCTCGCTTACAATTGAAGAAAATAAAAGGGAAAAATAAGCGCAGAAGGGCGAAAGAAAACCTTTTCATTAGTAAAGTGCCGGAAGGCTAAGTACAAAATTGGAGGTCGGCCGTTCAACAAATTTGAAGGCCGACCTCATTTACAACAAAAGGAAGATAAAAGTCTAAGTCCTAAGGGACGGCAGTTGCGTTGGCGTCACCCTCGGGATCATCTATGGCGATGACCTGGGGACCTTCGGCGGACATGGGCTCGGGGGGTCTGCGGCGGGGACCTCAGCGGGCGCCTCGGGAGCGTCCTCGGTGATTTCGCGAGGGAGAGCCTCCGTCACCGCCGGCGCGGCTACGTCCGCCTCAGCCTCGGCAGACCCCTCGGACGCGAGGGCAGCAGGAACATCGTCGTCGGAGTCGGCGCCCAACCTCATCCTTGGACGAATCGTTGAGAGATCGAGCTGGGGGCAGTACCGAGCCATCTGCCTCCGAAAGTTGTCGAAGCCATGGAGGAACCCATCCACGGTCTCCTCCTCTAGCATGTCGCGAAATTCGTCCGAGTCCTTGAAGAAGTCCACGGTATGCTCAGCTCGCTCGAGTGCCCTCCTTTTCCGGGCCTCAAGTTGCTCGACCTTCAGGCGCAAGACCCCGCCCTCGTATTTGAGGCCCGCAACCTCGGACTGAGCCTCCGCCAGACGCGCCTCCGATGCGCGCAGGGCCGACTTGGCCAGGGAATGAGCAGCCCTTTCCTCCTCGAGCTCCTCAACAATGGCCAGTCGCCCAGCCTCCGTCGCTTCCCTCCGCGCTTCGGCCTCAGCCAGCGCGGCCTCCAACTCGGCGACCCTCTTCTTGGCCGGCTCCAACTGCCGGCTGAGTCGCCGAGTCTCCTCCTGACATCCTTGGGCGATGAATACCAAGGTGTCGACTTCGTGAATGTGCTGCAAGAGAAAAGAGAGAAAGCGATTATAAGTAAAAAACATACAATATGTACCCTAGTAGCCGAAGGAAGATTAAGAGAATGGCTTACCCGAACAGTATTGCGATAGGTACCGTCGACGATCTCTTCCAGCGATAAGTTTCGGAACTCGGCCCGGTCCGCTGGAAGCATGGCGCGCCGAAACACTGCACGCGCGACATCGGCATCGTGGAAGGCCGAGCTCCCCTCAAGGAGTGGGGACCCTGGCTCGGCTGATTCCCCCCTTTGGCCCCTTGAAGAGCTCGGCTCGTCCGAGCTGGGGACCTCGGGGCCCCTGCTCGGCTCGGGCCCCGAACGCCGTGGCTGGATTACTGTCGGCCCTCCCCGCTGGGCGACAGGGACAGGACAGGATGGGGCCGCCGAGCCCGCATCACCGGCGGCCGACACCCGCCCTCGAGCGGCTGCGGAGACCCCCGCCTCCGGGCCTTCCATCCCGGCCGAGGTAGAAGCGGCGGCCGACTCCGACTTCTTCCGAGGCTGGGGAATAGCCCCGCCGGCCTCGGCCTCCCGCCTTTTCAACCGGGAGAAGAGAGATGTGTTGCTGGTCGGCATGTGAGAAAAGTCTGAAACAAAAAAGATTTTTCCTAAGTATCAGACCAACGTTAGAAGAGCAAGAGGCAAAGACGAAACAATACGACTACTCTTACCCTCGGGACGCGCCGAACTCAAGCCAACGCTCGCCAAGGCGCACTCACTTAGGAGCTCGGTTAGGTTGAACCCCTTTCCGAGGCCCCGCAAAGCGTCAAGGACCCTCTGGTCCCTCCCCGAGGGCTCGGAGAGCCTGTTAAGGGCCTTCAGCCGGGGGTGCCCCTACCTCGGGTCAAATCCCCACGGCACCTCGGACGCAAGAAAGAAAAACTTCCCCTTTCACTCATGAATAGAGGAAGGGGCATCCTGAAAAAGCGACATACCACCCCGAAAGGCGAAGTATAGCCACCCTCCATCCGCCGGGTTTGTCTTTAGTAAGAAACACCGGCGGAAAACGCTCACCGAAGTCGGGATCCCATGTGCAAGATAAAGGGACAAAAACCCGACTATGGTCTTCCACGAGTTCGGAGCGAGCTGTGCTGGGACGAGTTGGTACTCCACCAGCAAGCTGTTCACGAACTTGTGTAAGGGGAACCGCAAGCCGGCCCAGAGCGTTTCACGATGAATCGCGATCCGACCTGGGGGCGGCCGCGTCACCCTATCCTCCGGCCCTGCAGTTTCGAGACGAAACCCGGGCTGGAAAAAGAACCGGGAGCGGATTAACTCCAGCTCCTCCCCCGACAGACTAGATCCGACTTCCTCCGGACCAAAACCCATTTTGGAGAAAACAGAAGTAACCTAAAGACGAAAGAGACCGGAAAAGGAGAAAGAAGGAGAACCCCCTAGCTAACACAAAAAAGAAACCTATGGGGGGAGTCGCCGGAAATCGCTCCGAGCACCACCGGCGAGATTCTGTTGAGAAAGAGGACGAAGGTGGAGACGGCGAAAAAGAGAAGGCAACCGAACAAGACTCCTCTTAGGGCTGGTTTGGGGGGGTTTATATAGACCCCTCTAACGGCCCAGATCGGCGGGTTCGGTTTCCACCCCCCGTCTGGATCACGCCACGTGTCGGCCTCGGAAGCCGAAACACCGCATTCATTCCGGACCGATGCCTCGAGCGCAGAACCGAGGCGCCGTCCCATCGGATCTCGCAGCATCATCATGGATCCGCTGCGCCGGATCGCTCCGAAAGGCGAGCAGATGCCGCCCCCGCTCCCTTCATTTAAGAAGCCCCAGGACGCGTGGAGCGTCGATGTAATCTTAGCCTCCCAAATCCCCGTTCGACCGATATGAGATTAAATGCGTCCGACCTCGAGTAATTAGCCTAATCCTCGATCCCGGACTACCGGCTCGGCTTTAAATCCCGAGCGGCTGATCCAACACCCGACCTCAAGGCGATCGACCCAATAAATCTCCAGATCACACCACGTGTCCGCCTCAAGGATCGACACAACATACTTATCTAGGAAAGACGCCTTGACTATAAGATCGAGGAGCCACCCCATCGGGTCCTGGGACCCCATCATGAGTTCGCCATACGAAACGACCACGAAGGGCCAAAAGGCGCAACCCCCCGTTATGAATACTTCGGGATGCGTGAGGGCGCCGACATAATTCAACTCTCCTCGATCTCAGTTACCGTAATAAAGACTTTTACTTCCCGCGTCCGAGCTCGCAAGCGGCTCGAACTCGGAAGTCGGAGGGTAGTGTTGGGGGAGCGCAGCTTCCCCCCCCGAGTGCATGAGAACCTTGCCGTCAGAGGACCGGATGACGGCCGACCTCGGGCGGCCGAGCTCGGTGCCCGACCCCGGAATATCTGACCCGAAGAGCTCCCGACCTCGGAAGTCCGCCCTCGCCGCCCACCTGCCGCGGTTGCATCCTGCCAAAGTCTGGTTAGGGGCCATACCCTGCCACCGCCTCTGGCATTTAATGCGCATGACCTCTGCAAACCCCCGACTTACTCAACAATTAATGTATATCTCCGACTCACTCAACAATTAATGTGTATCGCCGGCTCACTCAACAATCAATGCGCGTGGCTCCTGTTATCTACGGATCCTCAGTCCTCCACGGCAAATCGGCTCGGCAGCATTCAGTCAGCCGTGACAACTCTCTGATCCCGGCCTCACCTCCGACATCGAAGCATTAATTCACCTGATCGCGCACCAACTCGAGCGACGTGCTAAGCCGTACGGCGACCTCGCCCCATCACATCACAGGTAATCCGACCCCCCTATAAAGAGGAACCCCTCCTCAATGGGGGGTTGAACGCAGAAGAAAGGAAGTAGAACGCTTCTTCCCTCTTCCTCTCTCCCAAATTTAAACCCCCTCTAACTTAAGCATCGGAGGGCCGGCGCCGGAAACCCCGGCCACCGGCTTTTTGCAGGTCCCTCCTCCACGGAGGACGCCGCTCGCCGATAGATCGCCGCCCACCAGAGTTCGCCGAAGCTCCTCCTCCTCAGCCGACGGCCGCCCCCAGGTCCAATTTCCAGCAACACACGTAATTATAGAATGCAATTATTATTTAATATAGAGAACAAGATGTTAATCTTGTGAAGCTTCTTGTGTTTAGTTCTTCATGTCAATCTTTATAAACAACTATAACAAGGGCCTTTTTGGAGGCCTTGACCCATTAAGGGATATGTTTATTATCTATCCCCTCTTTTAACTCAAGAAAATGAAATCAAGAACATTGAGAATTGATACTATATAAATTATCTACTTACATAACAATAATCGACAACTGTAATATAATAGTAAGCACCAATATAAAACATAAAAAAGTATCTATGGCTAGTGTCAATCAAGGGTTTAGGTCTTGGTGGGATGGTGGGGTGTCCCACCATCTTGAGTGTTGGGATGTAACATTGTCCCAAGTGTTGGATGGAATGGCCCACCATCTTGGATACCGAGTATTGGGGCATCCCACTATCCTTAGTGTTAGAGTGGGCCGGGATGTGGCGCATCCTATTCCACAAGAAAAAGGGATACCCCGTCTCACAGGAATTAAATCTTTTGTCTCAATCAGTTTTAAAATTGCCAAAATTGATCGGAACCCAAAATTGATCTCAATTGACCTATTGGTTTCGGCCGAAATATGAAATCTAGACAACTAAAAATAAGCGGTAAATCATACAGGATTGGGACAGTAAAGGAGTTGTAAATTGATGATTTGGCTACAATTTCAACAAGCATTCATGTGAAAGCATGAAATAGATAATAAGATTCCACACTTGCGAATATTTTTCAAACAAGAAAGTGAATAACAGTTATCTTGTCTAGAGAATTCAGATAATTAACAGTCCTCTCCTTGTTCATCATGCTGTCAATGTCCATGTTGGGCAAGTGCCTATGGACAGGTACAATAATAGGAGAAAATCAACAAAAAGAAAATGAATAATTCTGAATCAATATTGGCTGAGCTAGCAATTTAGGTTTTAAGGTGAAGATAAAATAAAAAGTTGTAAATGCAGAAATAAATAGGTGCTTGTCATGTTTCAACTAAATATTTGTAGAAGTTGGGTAGTTGGATATATACCAAATGCAAAATACAATTTGAAATATTTCATTGTGTTTATGAACCTTCTTACCTATTTAAATTAAATATTATTTCTTATAATTAGCATAAACAAAATAAAAAGCATGAATGGTATTAAAGGAAAAATGCACCTTAATGCCACAAAAGTATTGTAAACTTCAAATGGGAAAATAATTACCCATTTTGCAGATCTTACCCAATCTTGATGGTATATCAAGGCTTCAAGAGCCTCAGGATTCAGTGAACTTAGTAATATATTCACTCAGCCTCTTATGCTAAACATGGACTCCTATGCGCATCTAGACATCGGAATGGTCAATACGCCTTCTGCAACCTGAGCTAACATAGATTACTTTAGGACAGGCCATTGTACTTCCATCAGCTAATATGTCAAATTTGACATCACCTTCAACCTACTCTCTCACTATATATATATATATATATTGATCAGAGGAGTGGGTAGGAGTCCTACTTCTGCCTCCGTTCATTCTTTAAGCGAATCAGTTGTCTTGTGTTTTTAACTTGGATGGGTACTCAGTGAGATGTAGATTTGGCTAATCATGTTCGAGAAATACTTTTAGGATAGTAGTATCTATGTTTGATAGTGATGACTCTAAGTTTGATTTGTTCTGGAAAAATGTTATATTCCCTATATTTTATATAATACGATTGGATGTGAAAATTATTTGATATGATTTTAGGTCAGGTTAACATAAAAATTTAACACAAAACCTTGATCCATACTTGACCTAACCTTCAGGATTCTTTGACCCAAATCGACCCACAGAACTGAAACCAACTTGAGTTATCCATTCCTTGCTCTATTTGCATGATGTAATGCATGATGCAGCTCTGATCCTTCTCACTTCAATGCAAGGATTGCTAAACCGGTACCGGTTTGGTACCGGTTCGGTATCGGGCCCGTACCAAGAGAAAACCAACCGGAGCTGGAGAAGACGAAGAGAAAGAGAGAACGAGCAGGGGAGGGAGGAGAAGGAGCACCGTGGATGCCTGCAGAGGGGATGCGGTTGCGTCAGAGGATGTGGCTGCAGCCTCGGCCTCCACTGCACCCCCGCGGCTTCTGCCGCCCCCTTGCGGCCCTCCACAGGCGTCTGCGGTGCTCCTTCTCCCTCCCTCCCTCCCTCGCTCGCTCTCTCTTTCTCTTCGTCTTCTCCGGCTCCGGCTGCGAACCGGTTTCAAAGCTAGAACTATACCGGTAGGCCACCGGTATGGTTCGGAATGGGCGGAATCGTCTGGTTCGGGACGGTACTGGACGGTTCCGCATTCTTTGCTTCAATGGCACCGGATCCAACTTGCTCGAATCACCTGATCCAACATGAAATGTCCTGTTTTTACCTGGCCTTGTGGAACCTATAGTAGAGGAATGGAAAAAATCCCATCTCCATTTAGACCAATTCTTAATAGTTGATTGCAGGTCAAGCATGGTAAAAATCCTATATCCATTTTAGTGAGTGATAAAACATATAAACAAACAATTATGATAGTGGATACGAGGGTGCCATCTGGTTGACTTGGTAAAGTCATTGGGTGTTGGATACAATGACCTGGGTTCAATCCTTCCCTCCAACTTTGGGGAGGTTTCCTCCTGACCTTGTTCTCAAAGAGGAAAAAAAAGGTTATGAAAGTGGATATTCAGATAAATCATGATGAAGTTTAATATTGATGACAGAAATATCAGGTTTGAGTCATACCACCGTACTAGCACGAGCCTGTCTTTTTTTATTATTGCATTTGATAGATCAGAATGATAAAATAATAAACACACTCGAAATTCACTTTGAACTAAAATAAACTCAAAATAAATATAAATCATTTGTATTTTTGATATATGGAATCTTTGTTTTTGCTGGATATGTTATTGATTTTAGTTATTTTGTCCTATTCATTCTCTCCTCTAGAGTTCAGAAACAGTAAAAGAAAATCAATTTTAATTAAAACATGAGATAGTTAAGATTTGATCATTAAAGCAGTAGTTAGTGTCCACTTACTCTAATCCCCTTCTCATTAAAAACACTAAAAGCATAGTTAGAGACATGGATATCAAAGGTCTCATCATCTTCATTTGCTACCTATCTATTATAAAAAGTAAAAGAATAAATTAAATATATGATTTTTAAAACTATAAATAGTGAAACCATAAGAAATGTTGAACAAATGTGACATCAAAAACTAATTGCCTTCAGATTGAAACAACCAAGCTCAAGTAAATATCTTTAGTTTAATTTTTGGAGGGCGCTAGAAAATTGGTCTTCCAACCATGCTGAATGAATCTTCTAAGCAACTATTGATACAGGGATGACTAAGACATCATGAACCACTTTTGAAAGTTTATAAAATCAAATTTCATTCAATATCTACCATTGTAAAATATCAAATGGCTACTTTCTATCTGGCTGTTTATTCCAGAAATTGATCTGTTTTTGATTTGTTCTCAGTTCTCTTGAAGAATAGAACTCAAATTCAAAAATAAGTCTTAGTTCTGGATTGAAAGTATTTTGACAAAGTATTTTTTATATGTTACACAACATTGAATTTAATGTGTCACCTCCACTATATGATATATTGTCCTCATTCTTGTTATAACATTAGCGTAGCATCTGTAGTGGTTATTTCAGCCGTAGAAGAATGGCTCCTATTGTTAAAATGAACATAATTTTTCGTTTTACAATATTGATATGCTCTATGCCTTCAACACTATAAATTTTTGAACAAACATGCTCCATCAGTTTCTGCTTGTATATAGGATCATGAATCATGCAACGGCAAATTTGACATTTGATTCCTACTACTATTTCTCAAATCTGTACATTTTGTATGCCATTTTCTTCACAAAACTTTGTATCTATTTCTTCCATCGCATGCCAATAAACTTCCTATAAGCCAATAAGTTTCAAAGGGGATTCAAGGATTTTAAATAAGTACTTGTGGCATCACAAAGGACCTTCAGGAATCTATTCATTTTCATGTATTATTAGTTCATTCATCATTAGAAGGACAACAATGCGACACATATCCCCCAATAATAGAAGGGAAATGTGATGATAAATAACTGCATCCTCACCATAAGGAAATCTAGGTTCTATCTTGTTGGAACATTCTGTAGATACAATATATAAACTTTCTTAATTGCTTTTGTGTCTGTTACTTTTTCTCAAACTATCTCTAATCGTTTAGATGCTAGACCAAACCTCTGTTTTTAAACCATCTTGCACAATAAGGTTTCGAATAAATGCACCACATTGCACGTGAACATATTGCCATTACCATGACCATCTAGCCTTTTCTCAACTATTTTTTTGGGGTCGGCTTGATGGATCTTCATTTGCCAAGTATTCCCATTTAGGGCCATCTTTGTTGTCATTCCAAGTTTCAGAAAAGGAGACGCTTTCGCGCATATCAAATTTGGATCCATTTCATGGTTACTGACATGCTTTTACGACTGGTTGTCAGTCTAGGATCAACCCTCCACCTTCCTCACCCAGGCTTGAGACCAGCCATGGCGGTGTAAGGAAGAGAGCTAACTTTTGCATGAGAATTCGTTTTCAAAGTTAGCTATGCATATCCATCAAACTGTTATTTGGTGAAGTATTATCTGCTATCATTGATGACAACTTGTCCTCAGTGCCTCCTTCCTTTAAAAGACTAGAGTTGTTCTTTGCAAGTGCAACAATGGTGCTTGGAGGTGGTATATGTCTAAGATTATAACCTTCTTTTGTAATTTCCATTTTTTATTCATGCAGCAATGCTCAAGTAGCCATTTTTTTGTGATTCATGTCCTCAACTCAGTAGCAAAACTAATCCTTAATGTAACCAACTATAGTCATGGATGTATTGCTTTTTTCTCCTCGTTATAATTTCTTCATATTACCTTTACCTGTATTGCCTGTGATTACCAGATATGGCTATTTGACTATCAGCTTGACAATCTGAAATGGATAGTAATATTGTTTTTGCCATTGCTCTTTTCTCTCAGAAGATCCTTATTGAACAAATATGATCAAATTGACATTTCTACGATCACTATGGTTTTGAAAAATAGCTTTTGATGTACATTATGTTTAGGGGTCTTTGGCCTTTAAGCATATTTCAATTTTGCATTTTGCTTCGGTGTTCCATTTTTCCCAAGAATATATGTTTCTGGACAACTTTCACATTTTTCTCTTTTCCCATCTGGCCTAGACCCTAACATACAGAGTAAACCCAATATTCTGAAAATTTTTTCCTTCTTTTTAAACTCGGGGATATGTTGAAATTAATGTCTGCAATTTTATCATTTCCTTCAACCAAAATTTGGTTGGACATTTTTACCACATTATGCTACAAAAATAAGATAGAATATTCTGCAAACTATTGATATTTGAAATTAGTGTAGACCATAAACTGCAGCTTAAAAACTTGTTCTGCATTATGACAACTCCAAAGTGTCTCAAAGCTGAACTCTGTGGGCCTTTAACCAAAAGAAATCTGAAACTTTGTGAAAATTCTGCTATTTCTTGGTCATTTTTTCATTTGTTTGATTTCGGTGAGGTAGATTATTAGGATTTTGCTAGTTTTGGAAAAAAACTATTAGCATTTCTATCTTTGGTTCTCGGAAATTGAAGAATGGCTGTCAAAGAGATAGAAAGGTGGACTTTAAGTGAAAGAATGATGCTCAGGAAGCAGCACCCATTTTTCACTTTAATTGGACTAGATTCTAGAGCAAGGATAGAGGAACTGTTCTAAACTGCCCTGTTCGGAGCGTACTGAGCCATACTGGCAGTTGATCGGGACGGTTCCGCCCATGAAATTGAGAAACTGGCGAAGGAGGGGGGGAGAGAGAAGGACAATGAGGAAGAGAGAAAGAGAGTGGGAGTGGGAGGGAGAGGAAGAGGAAGGAGGGAGAAAGAAGGAGAGGGCCGCGGTGTCGGAATAGGGTCGAGTGACCGAGGAGAGGGGGCTTTCGAAACCCTCTCTTCTTCATGTGTCAGAATAAGGGCGGAGCCCCTGTTTCAAAAGGAAAGGGGCTTCGGCCCTTTATATGTTTTCTGAATATTTTTAAAGTGAAGTTGCATCCACTGACAACTTCAATTATTAATTTCTTTTTTTAAAATTTTTTAAAGTGAAATCAGTAGCTGTGACTAACATCACTTTAAAAAAATTCAAAAAAAATATAAATGGGGCTGAAACCCCTGTTTCCTTTCGAAATAGGGGCTTCGCCCTTATTCCGATGCATGGTGGATAGAGGGCTTCAAAAGCCCTCTCTTGCCCCTCCTTCGGCCGTGTTTTGGCACCTCCGCTCTCTCCCTCTATCTCCCTCCCTTCCTCTCCCTCTCTTTCTCTCTCTCTTCCTCTCTTTCTTTCTCCCTCTCTCCCTCTCTTTCTTTCTCCCTCTCCCCCTCCCATTGCCTGTCTCTCTGCCGCCCTCTCTCGCTTTCTCTCCCTCGTTTCCTCCCTCTTCCTCTCCCTCCCTCTCCCTATCTCTTTTCCTCTCTCCTTCTCTCTTTCCTCCTCTCTTGCTGGTTTCCCTGTCGGTTCATGCTAGAACAGTATGGCACGTGGGCGTACCATACTATATCTGGCCTATCAGCATAGGTTCTGATTTCGATACTATGTTCCTTACTCAACAGAGTTTCAATTTCTACAATTTTAGCTGATTCAATGGTTTGGGGTCTACTTTTGGTATTTTTCTTGAAATATGTGACTAAATCCAAAAAGCAACAAGTATAATTAGGGAGAAACAAGAAAAGGTAAAGAAATAAAAAATAAGTGAAGAAAAATAAATCAGTCGTAACTTTGTAATCTATTGTAGTTTTTATAACAAGGGATGTACTGTTTTGGTGGTTTTGTATTGAAGCAACAAAAAATAATTAAAATCTACAATTTTCAAAAATTCATGTTTCATGTGAAAAAAGGTATTATTTACTATTTGATGGTAATCTAACACATGATAACAGAAATGACTATTGTGTTTAAAATAGCCAAGATCATGTTAGAATTATTACCCCTTTTTTTTCTTTTAGATCTCTGAAATTTGACATAGAGATGGTTGTAATTTCTCAAAACATGAAGAATCTAAGTTTGAAATAGAGGAAATGGTTCCCAACACTTTAAAAGATAAAAATTATCAAAGTATAGCGTAAACAACCTATTTATATATAAATTTGGCCTCATATGTTAGTTTTAGATGAAATTTCAAAACATGGTTGGCAACCAGTCATAAAAAAAAAAATCAAGCTATGTACAGAATCCAAACTAAAAATTTGTCACATGTGGACTTATAAAGCCGATCACCAGTATTTGAGACAAGGTTTGGTGATTATGATTTGGTTGTGACAAATTTAACAGAAAAGTTAACCTCAAGATTCAAGAGGCTATTTTGCGATCGAGAGATTTTGAGAAATTAGAGGGTAAGAGTGGTTTGTAGAGTGAACCTGTCAAAGAGCGGATGACCTAGATTTAAGTGCAGTTTTTTTAAAATTTGGGATCAAATCTCCTTTCTAGGGTGATAACTTCACAAACCAAAAAGTTTTAGGCGTATTTCATGATTTCCACTTATGGATCTTGTATATCAATCTTTGCTATTTCAAAATCTTGTTAATCTATATGAAACTTTTATTTTTTATCTACAGCCTTTGTGTTTTTTTTTTCATGAAAAATAGGTACCTTTTCTGTTCTATTGTGAGTTACAGTTAAAACCTTAATTTGTTAGCAATTAGATGTGCTTAGTCTCATAGTTTATTGCTATGTGTGAAGATACATACACTGCTCAATATTTTGATGAGGTAATCAGATTTTCATGTTCCCAGAAAGTTCTATAGAAAAACAGATTATTTTATAGCCAATCTCAAATCAATACCACTTATTTGTGGATACTGATTTGCCTTCTCTGCCACTTGGGAAGTGGAATATTATCAAGCTAGCTGGTTCTATAAAGAAGTGGGTTCATATTCTGTTTTAGTTTGGTGAAATAATGTAGCGAACATCCTTAAAGATGAGGCTGAGATATCTTAATATATTTTAGAAGGAATACATGTGGTGGTTGATTTTTCACCCCAGAGAACTGCAAGGATGTGCAATTGTTTGAACCCTTGAAATTCTTCTTTTTCCATTGTTTTACATGTCTTTTCATCGCCATTTTTGTATCTGAACTTTTTTCTTCATGGTCTCATTGTTTAACTGTTCTCATTCTTTAAGTAACAGTATTATAATTTATCAAATTCTTATCATCATGTTCAGAATTTGGCAATTTAATCTGATCCTAGGTACTTTGCAAATGCAATAGGCTCTTAAAATATTTATAATGGTTGTGCTTTGTAATTAAATGCCCTATATCCAAAACTTGTTTATCTATTAGGCAAGTCCAATGGATGTTTTCTAAAATCTTAGATTTATGTAAAAGGGAATTTCAAAGCGAACGTCTAAAACTTTGAAATTCTCTATATAACAAGAGTTTATACAAATGTTCTTGGAATTTCTATTAGTAACCACTTATTTGAATTTTTGATGAGAAGGGGTCAAGGAACTCTGAAACTAACAATTCAATTCTTGTACAACAAGCTCATTTTTCTATTGTTGAGAGGGATAATTCTCCTATCATCATGCTTTGGTCTTTTTATAACATCAACCACCCACATACACTATCCTTTGTTCTGGGCCTTTGTTTTTTCAATCGCTTAGTGATGTTGATGTGGCCCTTCTTATAACTATGATAGAGATCTTCCTGCAGATTTGTAGTTTGAGTTGCTTATGTACCATATCATACGACTGGTGAAAGAACCCTTTGGGGGTGGAGACCTTGCAGAACCTTTGGTATGCTATAGGAGGAATGGGTTCTTTACTGGTAGTTGCCAGATTAAATTTGTAGTTGACAACGAAAACATTAAGGTGAATCTTTTCAACTCAGATCTGTTACTGATTCTTTTGTCATCTTTGTGGCTGTAAGCTACCATGCAAAACAGTAACAACTCATTTAGTAACAGGAATCACTGTTTCTGTGAAACCAAATATCATATTTTGCATTCACTTGTTGTCATTGCAGCATTGTCTTCATGATTGTGAACTAATTTGTTACAAGAATCGCCGAATTGGTATTGGTAGGCGTACCGGTCTCCTTAACACAACATGCCGCTGTGGCACCGGAACCGGTGTGGTTCGCACTGGCTCATAGCCCCGTTCGGTACACATCAAGTATCGCTTGGTTCAGGCCGATTCCGGCCCCATAGGGGTAGGAACCGTTTTTTAATGCCAACTGGACTAGTTCGATACGGGCTGAACCGGCCGGTGTGGGCTGGTCCGGTTCAGCATTTCTTGATTTGTTGCTCAAGAACACATTCACATATCAAAGGTTATCAAATATACTCATATTAAATTTGGAAAGAAATAGAAAATTGATTTGAAATGGGTGCCATGCTTGACGTCCAACTGCTGAGTTGTCAAAGATTTTTGACATATCACACGGTTAATTGCTTGTAACATTTTTTAGGAGACTTGTTTCTTTATCTTTTTAGGTCAGGTGCATTATGATAATCTCTCTCTCTCTCTCTCTGCCCACCCTCTCCCCCGCACACACGCTTTTCTCTTTGTTTGTGTGTTCATGCATATGTTTGCATGTCCTTGGGACGTTATGTGCTTCAAAATATAGATAAATTTAGTAATACTGTTGGACAATTCTTTTTGATGGTTTTCAGCAGAATAAAGAAAATGTAAAAAAAAATCATGGTTCTGTGCTGATTTGTATAGTTTCAACTTTCACACCACTTAATTTATGAAAATATATTTATTGAATAACGGACTTTCCTGAATGTTTTTATTATTGGTTTAATTGCAGGATGCAGATATCATGTGGTTCCGGGATCCATTGCCACATTTTTATCCAGATGGAGATTTTCAGATAGCTTGTGATCACTACATGGGTGATGCCACTGATCTAGAGAACAGGCCTAATGGGGGATTCAACTATGTAAAGTCTAATAACCGAAGTATAGAATTTTATAAGTTTTGGTACTCATCACGCGAGAAACATCCTGGATCCCATGACCAGGACGTGCTTAATTTTATTAAGCATGACCCATTCCTCACAGAAATAGGAGTGAGAATTAGATTTTTGAGTACTGCTTATTTTGGTGGGATTTGTGAGCCAAGCAAAGATTTAAGTCAAGTTTGTACTATGCATGCAAACTGTTGTATTGGTTTGGGCAGCAAAATTCATGATTTAAGAATTATGCTTGATGATTGGAGAAACTATAAGTCACTGCCACCAAAAATAAAGAGATTTCGCCTGTATTCATGGAGGGTGCCACAAAATTGCAGGTAAGATGGACATTTTAGATTAAAACATAGAATACAATGTGTTATATATTATGCTATATTACATGACTGATATTTATATTTCTCTGTGCATTCCTTTGCACTCATTTCTTGTTTCTATTTTAATCTGATGTGGTGACATGCTCATTTTCTTTCAGTCTTGCTGAACTACATTCATGAACAAATTTGCTTGGAGAAGATTGATAGATGATGTGCAGCTGTAAATAATTTACGCATGTTCCAATCTATCACTTTTTAGAGGTTAGTAGTAAGATAGATAGTTTCGTTTTTCTTAAGTTGGTGCATGCATTATTTACATTAGATCAGTAAAACAGAATTCATGCATGTTCCATTGAACTATTTTTGTAAATCTTATAACAAAACCAGATAGTGCTGTCTCTTTTAGGATGCACTTGTGGTTCTATTACATGAATGTGACTGTCAGTACAGTTGTCTAGTCGTGTGACTACCAGATGTTGGACTGATTTTCCATGGCCAACAAGCTTGTTGTCTTTCTTATTTGTTACTCGATAGGTCAATGAGGGTTTTCATAATTGAGACATGTTTTCTTATGCTTTTTGACAAATTATGCTGATGATAGCCTTACCATTGGTAAATATTAAAAACCAAGGGCCTGCTTGGTAATGATCCGCTATATCTGGCAGGATCAGGAGGGGAAGAGAGCGCTGGAGGGGGAAGGAGGTAGCAAGAGAAGAAAGGAGATCACCGGTGTCGCAGGCCCGGTCCTCATAGGATTAAAGAAAACGACCACTCCAGGTCGTGGACATCGGGGCTCTCGACCCCTTCCCCTCTCCCTCTATGCTTCCACTACCTCCTCCTCTCCCCCTCTGGCACTTTCTTCCCTCCCGATCCAGCTGGATCGGGTAGATCGTTCCGCGCCCTAAATGTGTAATCATATTTTCTTGATCCATTGATTTATCTGTGGATAGCAGATGCAGTTAATTTTCCAGTAAATACTAGATTAGAAACTCCTTTTGATGAGTTACCAATAAACAAATGCTCAGTTCATCTTACCTAGATGGCTTCAATTTTGGAGATTTGCTATGCCTCACGTCCTGTTATCTTCTCGTTCATGTATTTTCTTGTACTTCTCTTTCAGTATGGTTTTTCTCTTTCGTGATTGCCATATTTCACATTGCAGGTGCATAGCCTTCATTGACGACGTGGTAGAAAGGCACCAGTTTTTTGTGGAATTTTGCAAGATTACATATTTCCTTGGTCTTTGCCACATGAATACTTGATTGGTGAAAACTGAGACTGGAGAATTATCAAAAACGGGAAAACAGAAGAGGGGAACTACTGAATCCAGCAACTCGAGCATACGCGAGAAAGTTCTCTAATCAGGACTTGTATACTCCTTGCCGATATTTGTATCTGTAAAATTTTATATATTAGTGAATCTAAATAATCATTCATTTCCTTTTGCTGGTGATGCAGTTCCCGTTTGTTGCTCAATTATCATTGCAGATTCTGTTTGAATTTGGAGAAGAATACCTACATGTCAACTAGGCATTGTTGCAGCATGCTGCACCAGAAATGATTTTAATATTGTGGTGAACAAGTTGATGCAGCATACAGGCACCCTGTTTTGGGGGGCTTGACATTCCATAAGTAGTCCTTAATCAAGGGACCTCATTCCTGATAAGATCTAAGAATCTCATCATCTTTGTTATGAGCATGAATTACCTTGCATTTGGAATAAAGCTAGTGCACTTCTTGATCATAGAAATAGCTCAGCACAGATTCATGCCTGAAACCATAATGATGGTTCAGATATCTTTTGAAAGTTGTAACTTACAGCAGCGTGTCTAATATGCCCATCTGCTTGTTTCACCCATATTTATAATCTCCAAAAGCAGTTTTTGTTTTCCTAATGGTCCATTAAGTATGCAAAGAACCTTGTTCTTTTACATGCAGGTATGGAACCAGGGACCGAGCTAATTGCAACATCCATGGGTAAAGGTAATGGAATATCGTATCTGAAGAGGAGCAGATAGCAGAAAAGGATCCACAACAAAATATTCATTTGCAACCATTCTCCCAACTCTCACTCAATTTGTTTCATCTGCAGATTCAACTGGTTCACAGCTTGCTCATTTTGTGAGTAATAATTTTGGATTGTCGTATGGCTAGTAAATTCATTTTTTTCCAGCAAATAATTGTGTTATATTTATAAACTTCTGTGGTTCTCATTCCAGTAAACCCAAAAAACCAGGCTATGCAGGTGAGTCTGAAAGAAGAAAATGACTGAAAGACAAGCAAACATCTTCTCTTCTACCGGATGGAGCGACAAACATTATGATTTTGGACTTAAGAGGCCTCCATTATGTCTATTACTCACTATTATAATAGCAATCAAGCAACAATAATAATGCATCATTCCTTTCCATTGTCTATAGATATGAAATTTCAATAACACACAGCAAGATTTATTCTCAAAATAATATACAGCACGGTTTCGATAGCGCTGTTAAGCAAAACAGTAATGGCAAGTATTTGCCCAAATCTATCTAGAGAGGGGAGAGGGAATTTTAAATGTAAAATAATGACTTATAGCAGTTGTTATTTCCTGTGTTGATAAAAAAATAACAGATAAATAATGAGGCCTTCTGCTGAAATCACTATTCACCAAATAAAAGAATAAATTTCACTAGTTGGTATAAAATTACGAACTGAAACTATAAATCTAAACAAAATGCTAAATAGCGGCTATGATTCTGGTTATCTAGCACACATTACCATGATAGTTATTTAAGTATATTTTTTTTCGTAGTTACAACGTAACTGGGGGCTTACGGGCTGTCATAGCAGCAGTTATAATGTTGTAAGTCATTATTTTAAATCTTAATATACAGTGATTTGTAAAATAATATCTTTATCTTGTTATTCTTATTATCTATTTGTGCAAGTTGCTTATAATCCAGTGCGGTAGATCAAATATAATACCAGGGAAGGGCAGATTGAGGCCCTCTTGAAGAGAGAAGGAAAGCAGCCAACTTCGCTTTAGCCGTGATGGGGGAGTGGAAGCAGCAGGAGTGGAGGAGGCAAGCACAGGAATTTGCCTCCAGAAGAAGCACTGAGATGAGAATCTTTCTTTCCTTCTCTCCTTCTCTCCTTCTTGGCCTCTCCTCTGCATGCCCCTTCCACTGCTACTGCTACCTCCCAATTGAATCAATCTCTCTCTCTCTCGGCTCCTCTGTGATTTTGTTTGGCCGAAGTCTTTTGGGAGCTTCTTTCTTTATAGAGAAGAGGGTAGGGGGTGAGAGCAGTACAGTGGGGCAGTACAGTTAGGCTTGGCTGCGATTTGTTTTGTTGTACGTTACTTCTATATAGATGTTGGTATGTTTGTACTGCCTGTACTGCTGCTTGCTCACAGTCTCTTTCTGAAAACTCCCAAGGCTATTGGATCCCAAAAGGATCAGTAGTCCTACTTGGAGGCTGTAGCTTTGAAATGTCTGAGACTGATTGTTTGAATCTAGTAGGTTGCTTTTTAATGGGAGTCATATTTGCTACTGATATGTCAAGCAAAATGGACATATTTAAATGCTGATTTTATAACTTGGGAGGCCAATTAAGTACACATCAACTCATAAAATAAAAAATTGGCAATCTTATAACTAGGAGGAAATTTCACGCTTAATGGGCAATTTTCTAACTAGAAAGAAATCTCAGACTTGATTACTGTAAAACATCAAAAATATCTAGGATCACAACCTGTATATTAGCTGGTTGCATGGACAATTAATTCGAAATTTTCAGAACAATAACCAATAGCAAGATTCCATAATATGAACCACCGATCACAAGCTCACATGTGATCCAATAAGGACAAAAAAACAATTGTTCTTGGAATATTTAGACAAACAAAAGAACTAAGTGCTGTAATTGGAAACATAAATACTACACTTAAAATTGAAGAATAAATGAATAGAACTCTTTTGACATCATATGAAAGAACTCTGCCATGCTTTGCAGTAGTGCGATTGGACTGTTCATCTATCAATGGATCATTCCTATTGTCTGGCGCTTTGAATGAGGAGGGAGCCTGAAATTATCCTCACATCCCTATCATGATCTTTCCTGCTCCTTTGCATCCATCTTCCCTTGACATTTGGCACACGTTCTGGTTTATCACCACCGACTGGAATTGAAAGCTTGAACTTTCTTCTCCACCATAGCTAAAAAGCCTTTTGGTGATATATTTCTTATGTGGCTAAAAATCTTTTTCATGCTGCATTCTAATATAAATGCTATCACGTCCTAAATTCAAAACATAACACAATGACACAACCATGATACCGAGGGTACAACCCACGGTAATACGAATAAAATAAAAGTTTCACATCCCTCATCTATTAAATAATTAAATAAATATTGGTTTAGAGCAACTAAATTCAAATTTTCTATAACCTGAAAATTCAGAAAATTACTAGCTACAAATTTATAGTTAATTAAATAACTAAAATTTCACTAAAAAATCACCAAGCTTGTTAGCATAAACTCTAAGCCTAAACTATTCTTCATTTTTAGTAATCCTATTTGTCTGAAAAATAAATAAAAAGAAATGTGAGATATATAGCTTAGTAAGTAAAACTTACATTATCTTACGTGATCAAGCATAAGTTTTTTATGAATAATTTATCATTTAAAGAATAATAAATATTACAAAAGTAAAGTATTTCATAGTACAATATAATAAAATAAGTGATAAAGCTAATCATGCATGCAATCATCAATATTTCATAAACATGGTTCCAAGTATATTATATAAATAAAATTATAAATTATTTTTTATCATTTAGTTATATCATAGTTTAAAGTATTGCTCACAAATATTCGTGTTAAGGTCATTTTATGCCCAGAAAAGGGTCGTGATTTGTAATCGACAAATTATCATATTTCGTATGCTAACTTTATAACTATTGGCAGAACCATGTTTTATATGAAACTAGTTTCGAATGTTGATGTACCTCAATTCTAAGGGTTATTCATAGCTAGTTGAGAGCATTTAAAATATTTATACTTTTCTTAAAACACATATAAATAGGTAAAAAAATACTAAATGATATGATAAGATCTGTGCTTCACAAATATGTTGTTTTCATTAAAATATTCATAGAATCACTTTTCATAGTAAAGCATATTTTCTTAATACATAAGTTGATCTTTTATTTTAAAAAAATATGGCATCATCATTGGCAAACCATATGCATGGAAGACATGATAGTTTAAAAATTAATAAGGAGTGAAAGTTCTACTTACCTCTTTCACTTTGAATATTCAAAATTCATTAGGTAAATCAACTAAACCTATTTAAAATATTAAAATCCAAATTAGTTCCTATTCAATGACTTCAATAGTATTAAAATAACAAGAAAATAAGATGTTTGACTAGGCGTGCAATAGTTACAAGTGGCTCTGGTCTAAGTGATTCGATCAATGAATCATGAAGCAAGGACTCGATCAAAACCAAGATTATTCGTCAAAGATCATCAATAGGTTTCAAAGATATATACTCAACAAGGGCCATGGTGATCGTTTCGATAGATTGCTCGAGCACCAAGATGGTTCAAGGCCTCTTTGTGGGAAGAGAGAAGAGGAGAGAAACTAGCAAGACAGAGACTCTTCATTTCTCCTAGAAGAGGAAGGCAAGGCCGAAATTGTTGAAGACCCTACCAGGGAGTATGATTGGCGGCTGAAGGTGGTAAACAGCCAACGACGGTGACTGACCAACGAGAAATCAAAGGTGGAGGGCAAAAAAATTAGGGGAAGAGAGTTTTCTTTCTCATAGTCGCTCACTAGCGGCCGTGGAGGAAGGTAGGGAGGCGCTAGAGTCTCTCCAGCAGTCCGGCATCAAAAGTTGCTGGCTGGAAAAATACAAAAAGGACGAAATAGGGCGTAAAGGGGGTTTCTTATTCTTGGTGGACTTCCGGCGAAATCGAAGCCAATGGTGGTGTTTTAAGGCCCTGGAAAGAAGAGGAAGCAAAAAAGGAGGAAAGCCGTGGCTTTACCTCGACTCTAGCAGAGTTCTTCAACCTCGATTCCGGGCGGCCACAGTGAAAGGAGAAGGGTAAAAATAGAGAGAAAGACGGAGAAAGAAAAAAGGACTAGTGTTGGTGGTGGAGTGCCTTGGTCCTTTGCCATGAAGTCTACCATGAGGTGAAGAGACTACAAGTCTTGCTTTCTGATCATGGTCCTTTGCTACTCATTTTAGATGCCTCGAGGGCGAAGTTGTGAAAAGAAGAGAAGCAACATTCTAATGATGGCACAAGTTAACCATTCAAATAGCAACTGAGATAATGATTCTAGTGGAACCACATGTCAGCAGAAATGCAGGTAACCTGGATGCTTACTATGGCCAAAGCAAAATAGTTGGGCTCTTTGGCTATTCTCTACTTTTCATGGCAGCACATTAAAGTTGATATTGCCATGAGAGGTTAGGTATGAAAACATAGAGTCAGCACTCGATCAAGCTGCAAGATTTTATGGGATATTATGGAAGCACTCAATTGAGATACAAAAGAAGCTATCAAATGCTTCCCACTGGGTACCAAATAGTTTAATCTCAAATACACAAGATTAATCTACACCTCAGAAAAAATTCGCTTCTCACGATTTATTCTCCAAAAGGAGGCCAAAATTTTGGAAGACCCCCACTTGTTTGCAGGCTCCAGATCTCAAAACAATGAATCCGACATCAATTGCTATCCAAAGCCCCTTTGAGGAGATGCAGTCCCCCTAATGATATGCTTCTCCGTACTCGTGATTTGGTTATCTCGATGCAAGGGGGTGGGTCAGTTGAAAAGCAAACAACCACCACGGTAAGATTGTCGCAGGTGTTGCGCTTGAGTGCTTCCCGAACTAGCTCTCTTGAACACCTCTCAGGATCATTGTGGATCATGAGCTCTTTCCTCACCATCGTGACTGCACACTGACTGCTCATCACATCCCAAATACCATCACAGCCCATTATTAGGAACTCATCTTCCTCGGTGAGGGTTGTTTCCTGCAGCTCCGGTTCAGCGCTCAAGGGGCAGGCAGAACCTTTTGACCCCTTCATGTGCCAATCACCAAGAGCCCTCGCTACAGATAACTGGCCATTCAAATACCCATCATAGACCATGCCTCCAAGTCTCTCGATTCTAAGCCTCTCGCTGTTGCAGTTGGGTTTATGGTCCCTGGAAAGTTCAATTGCTCGCCCACGCTTCCCTAACACAGCTCGACAGTCGCCTGCATTTGCGATAAGCATAGTCCTGCACAGCACCGGAAGATTAGGAAATTTAAGATCAAGCCAGTATAGCCATGTAAGAACATCAAGTGAATTAATGAACATAAAGCAATGAACACTAAGCTTAAGTTGCTGGTTGCAGCAATAAGCAATACAACAATTTTATACTAATTCATGCACTGAAATTAAGAATTCATGATTATACGCAGATTAGATTATCGATACAGAATACAAGAATGCCCTGATCTCAAATGCAGGTTACAGAAGCTTCCAACTTTCTGACCTTCAATTAAGAATGATTCTGCAGAAAATCAGATACCCAGATGTAATTATTAAATAACATAGATAGCATAAGATATCGACATAAGTGCCTTAAATGCAACTATGGAAGATGATTACATTAACATTATATGGAATTCTGGGTTCCAATGGGTTTGATGATATCTTTCATTTTTTTAGCTTTTATTAATAAAAGTATGGAATCATTAGCCAATTTTGAATTTTCCCACACATTTATCTCTTAAACTTTTTTTTGTTCTTCTTTTTTGAGAAATTATAACATAATGGATTAATGAAGATAGTTAAAGTAGTTTCTTCAAAATTTATTCTGATAAAAATGAAAAGTAACTATGCCACCAAAAAATTAATGAAAGATGACCCATTCAAAGACTTAAAGTTGTTGTTCAATGTAGCTTTAGTTTAGTTAAGAGTAACACCTTCTCAAAACAGTGGAGATGAAATCAAGAACGTATTTCTCCATATATGTGGACTTCAATACATTTTAGCAGCCAAAAATAAACTGCAAGGTAGTAGGCAGAAATTTAACAACCTAACCTTCCAAAAATAAGGGCTGTCAAAGCTGTGGTTCCAGATGAGCGATCAAGAGAACAGGAATCAGCAAATGCATGATCAACTTTCATGAACGCACTTTTTACTGCCTTTTCCACACTAGTGGGGAAATGGCTGTCCTCAATTATAAATTTGAGCAGGTTCTTTCGAACGAACAATGCTGCATCTGTACCACCATGGCCATCAAATACCTGCATTTATCAACAGCTTTACCCCAGCAACTGACACAAAAATATATCTCCCTCACATAACCATAAACTTGTATTAGTTAAGCATCCTTAGTGGCAATTAAACAAACCTAATGCCAGCATCAGGCAAGTTTTGACTGACATCACAATGGGTATCAAATACCATATAATAATCGATATTGCAAAAAATTGAATTCCACATGAAGGTAACACACCCCATAAAAAGCACCCAGTGATGGAAAATCTGGAAGGGCTCCAAGATGTTCAACTAAATTATCTATACAGATGTGCTCATCCTCCATGAATGGTTTCGGCCCCATCTCAGAGCAGCTTCCAGACCGAAACACAGGCAAGAACCCAGACTGCCCTTGTGGTGGAGATGTTGAGCCCAGCCTCTCCACCAAATCCTACAAGGATAGAATGAGTTTGCAGTAACAGCCAATGCCACAAACAGAATGGATACACAAACAGAGCATTCAAATGGCATCAAACCATCAAGATAACATACTAAGTCAGTGGAATCAGCTAGGCGGGTGGTGCTCACACAATGCCGGATAACCGAAAGATGTTGAGGTGGTTTCCCAGCTTTCGTCTCCTTCATGCCCTCCGGAGTCTCAGGATCTTCACCAGCTGCAGAAGATCCATTCTCCTTGCCTCTATACCTGCCTTCTAACATTGTAAAAGGAGGAGAAAATTCAGCACTGGCCGCCATCTTCCTTCCCAAAACATGAATGCACCACCCTTTGCTAACAAAAACTATGATTTGATCCAATCTTTCCACGAGAAAGCATTCAACAAATTTCTTGACAAGCCCCAATCATGTACCAAGCCTTCAGAATCCTAAATCCAACCAACACCCACGAGGTTCCAGAAAACTAAATCTCCCAAAAAAAATAAATCCAAGCAATTAAAACAGGAGCGATTTGCAAGCTAAAAAATCATAACTAATCTGCTGCTTCTTGGTATCAAGCTCCAGATCACAACAATAGGCAACTTAACTGAATGGCTCATAACCCTAAAGAGTCCACCTCACACCAACCTTCAAGAAATCCTATAATACCCAAGCACCACAAGATCTCAAATGTCTCCAAAGAACGGAAGATGGGATCTTTTTTTCCACCAAATATCCGACTCCTCGGATGAAATCTGCTCCCTTACCAAGAAACCCTACCCCGATTCCTCTACAATCCTATAAAAATTACGACAGAATTGACCAAAATACCAACTTTCTTGTGCAAATATAACGAATTAATATATCTAAACAGCATAAAACACGACAGGCCAAATCCTAAGAAAGAATCCAAAATTTTCCACATGTTCTTGAACATAAAGCATAAATCATTCAAATTAAGCAGCCAAAACACTCTAATTTCAAAAGATTCAATAATACATAGCACTTGCCTTGTCCCTTTTTTTCTTAAATTCTTCTGAATCTGGAGAGGAAGAGAGAGAAAAAAACCCAAACGAGTCGGAGAAGGAGCGAAAAAAATTGCCACAGCTTTCAAGAGAGAAAGGTAAAGAAGGTGAACTGCTGGCCTTTTATACCGGGGCATCGGCGACCGGCGACCGCAGGTCATCTGGTTCGCGCCTATCCAGGTAACTATCGGAGGAAGGTCCGAAAATGGACACGTTTCGATCGGGTAGTGGCTCGATGGGGGTGCTGACTGGATGGCGGTTTGAGCATCGCGGATGGGTGCAGCTGGCGATCCCCAGCCGTCGGATACTTTCCTCCTGGGGGATCTGGACGGATGGGATCTTGCCGTTTATGCCCGTGGGCAAATTTGAGTATGCGGTCGTTGGACGGCCACGAATGATTGGATGATGATGATTGTAAGTACACCAGATCAACTTTAGGAAAGGAATTAGGTGATGATCATCGATTAGGTAAAGGCTCTGAAATGACATGCAACAATATTATTTTTAATTGGTTCCATTATGGTCTTGTCTAATTTGCTATTTTTGCTAATAAAGTGTTATTGATTTGCTTAATGTAGAACAAACTTTTTCTTCAAAAATTATATGGTTTAGTAGTGGACTTTAAAACTTGTCCATTGCATCTTTCAAAACTATTATTATGCTATACTTCACAAAGTGCTCAAAATTGGCGAAAATGAAAAACCTTTTAACTATAGTGAACAAAGATGGACCATCATCTATGGCAAAGAGATTAGAGCTAATTTGTCAACTGATTTTCCCTCTCCATGGGTATGTATAAAAATCCCTCAAAACATCTTTTTAGGAGTCTAATGACATCAAGAATGGGATAGCATGGGGCTGAGCGGTGCCATTATACCCTCGAGATTGCTGTAATAGAGGAGGACCTTAAACCCATGATAATTCAAGTGATTAAATGTTTAATATCCTATTAAGTAGTGTAAACCTTCCTTGAAGGCATTGGAAATGGTCGTAACTAAAGCCTCCTTAATAACCATGGACTTGCCTTGATAAAATTAGAATCTATTAAGACCAGCAATATGCAAACACATTAACAAAGTAAATTAAAGGAGCTCATTCTATCTAAAAATAAAATAAATGGGATCATTCTATGAGAACGTTCAAATTAAGTAAAGAAAAGAGGTTCGCATTAAAATAATTTCTATTTTTACATCCTAAACAACCACTTAAGCTGGCCCATGATTAGCAGCATATTTCACAAGGTGGAACCCTATAAGATACGAAAGGTCTACTGAATGGACAAAATATCAATAGTAAGGTTATTTCAAAAATAAAATAAAATAAAATAGTTCATTATTTTTAGATAAATAGATTGTCCAACTACGATGTTTAGAAAATGGCAATAAGAAGAGAGACCTAAGAAAATAACTATTAGACAATCCATATGCAACATAATTACCAATATAATTGTTATTATCTGAGGAAACAACCAATTGGCTCAAGAAAATGGATGTTGACTCAAGAAAATGACAATCAGACAGTGCAAATGTAGTATACAGTTCCGCCATTATATATGTTTATGGACTTCAAAAGACAGCCACCAACTCAAAAAATGAGATAATTATTCTCAAGCAAAGCCCCTTTACATCTAAAAGAAAAAAAAAAGAAGAAAGAATAGAAGAGACCACTCAAGTAAAGAGAAGAATTCAAGAAAATGGCTACCGGATGATCTATATGTAATTATATATGATTGAACCAGGATATGAACGAGAACATGCATGTCAAACCGAATTATAGTCATTTCCTTCTCTTCCATAATTCTTTTTCATCAGGGTAAATAAGTGACCTTCCAAAAGAACTCATTGATATCCATCATTCGCAAAATTTTCTAAAATGATCAAGCTTTTATGGATCATATTTTGATCCTAAAGGCTATGCGGGGTTTAAGGTTAAAACAGTCTCGCAATAATATATCAACAAAAAGAAATAGGCTTTCAAAAATCAGTAGAAAGGTAAAATGGCATTATAAGAGGGCAAAAAGATTAAAACTCTTGTTTTGCTTAAAAAAAGAAGTTATGAACAAACCCTTGGAAAATAGTTGTTCTTTAAGGGTTCAACTTAAGAAAGCAAAAAAAAAATGAACATCAAACTGGAGATCTAAGTTTCTTGAAAGAGAATGAAAATAAAGGAACAAAGAATGGCGGTGCTGGTGATGAGATCCCTTATTGCCATCGCTCTCCTCCTCCTCCACTTTTACTACTCCATTGGTTCAATTAGCATCCAATAGATTCCTCCTCCTACTATTTGTGCTCACTGTCTACTCTTAATTCTTCACGAGGACAAGAAGGAAGATGCGAACGAGAGCTTACACATAAGGTTGGTAAACCTTTATGGCTTCCATATGATTACATCAAGGAAATTAACGATTTTGGTTAACAATAGATTTCTTATAAATCCCAAGGTGTGCTTGGTTGGTCACATCCATTATTTAATGGTTGGTTATTAGTTCAACCAATCAAACACTTTCCAAAATGGGGGGTTACAGTTAATTTGGTCAACACCCTAAAAAGTCACTTAACCTGGTTAACTTAATATCATGTGGGAAGGTCACATAAAGTTTACCATTTGAGCTTTCTCTTCTCTCTATTTACCTTTTTTACTTGTTCCATAACTTATTCCACTGACCATGGGAATGTCAATCAAATAGTGGATAACTTTAACTAGTGGTTAGCTAATTTTGGGGTGGTTACCAATGTTAAATCTATAACTATCTAGCTCTTCAATGTCTAAACATAATTTAATTTCCTAGCTTCACTTTATACAGAGATAGCTTGGCATAATTTCAGTAAGTTTGAGGGACTTCACATTATAGAGATCAAGTTGAGGAAAGTTATGTATAGATCCTTCCCTTCATGGTAAATTATTTTCAATTCCCTAGCTTATAGGATTTATATTAAGTTGGCAACCTCTACCAATTTCATTTTATTCAGAAATTCTAAATAACTTCACTTCATGAGGGAAACAATATTTATAGCTTTCTATTTTGATAAAACCTTAGTTATAAGTGTTTTAGTAAAAAGTGACTTATAAAGTTGGCAAGGCCTAAAAATTTCATTAATTAAACTGGAGAAAAATTACTTATAGATCCTTATTATAATAAAAATTGTTTATAAGTTTTCGAGTGGTCTTTTTGCACTAACTTGCAAACTAGCTGACCTCATTTGTTATGGCATAAAAACACTGCACTTTATACCAATTTAAAAACCAAATTGAAGAATGTCATTTATAGCTTCCTTGTCTAACAAAAAAATACTTAGTCCCTGAGTAATAAGTCTCACAAAAAGTTTGCTTTACAAAATAAAAAGCAAACTAAGTGATCCATAGAAAGATTACTATTTTTTATTATAATTTTATGTTTCATAATTAAATAAATAAAAAATTATAGGGACACCTTCTCAACTTGGAACCTATCCTAAGGGCACCCGCTCCACTTTAAAAAGTTCTAAATGGATCTTTCAAATTTCCAAACAGTTCAAAATTTCATGCTTAACAATGCTCATTTAAGAGAAGACCAATAGCATTTTTCATATGCATTGACAGGCTCACAAAGCACATACCTTAAGAAGATCAAATTATGTTCCTTATTTTTACATAGTACATTCTAGGTTAAGAGTTGTTTTCGGAAAGTTCTATGGTTATGTCCATCTTTTCAAATGTTATATCTTGTGGGGTGATGGGCAATGATTTCTTTGAATCTGAATATGCATCATTAAATGTTGAGTTGCTTGGTAAATGTTGATTCCAAATGAATATTTGGTAATAGATGTATTGTATGATACTTTCTTATCTAATTGTATTTTGCAACTGAACCTTGTTAATATTAATATTCTCTAAGACTTCCAAAACTGGCGGATCCAATTATTATATTTTGCAACCAATGGTTCTCTTGTAGGGGCAAAAGAAACCCCCCAAAGTTCAGTTTTTGGGATGGTGAGTAGCAGAACTACCTTGAAGACAAGGTGTTGTAGTCCCTATAGGCATCCCATTGTCTTTGACCATTTGAATTGTTTTTCAACTCAAAGAACGATTTGATACTATTCCGGTTGTTTGATGAAGGGCACTTTATATTAGTTTTTCCAACCCGTAACTAAGTCATTTGTTGGTTTCTCTGTTATATATTTTCAAAGTATCTGCAGAGAGCTTCAACAGGCTTTCTGATTTTATGTCTTTTCAAATTTTCATCTTGTTAATATTAAATGGTCATGCTGAATAGCATTTTTCCATTTCTTGCACATATTTCAGAGCATTACAATTTTCGTTGAAAACTGATTTCAGAAAAAATTTAACCTTTTTATAAGAGAATATAATGTTTTCTAAAACTACAAAATTATAACAAAATTTAACTATGTTGTTCAAGTAAACATCTACTAGCAATTTCCAAGTTAACCATGAATTTCGTTCCTAGATTGCTAGATATATGGCACCTAGAAATTGCCAATGTCGCATAAAAATAGTAATTTAGAAAATCGTAATAAGACAAATAATGAAAATATAAAAGAAACAAGATGGTGTGCCTAGATGGGGGCCTGTGAGAATACTGTTCTAGGAATAAAATCATCTTCTTGAGTTGGTGTGTCTAGATGAGGTTGTTCACTTGCATCAAACATCGAAATCAAATTTAAATTTTAAATTCAAATTATGCTTGTATAGTCACCAATCCATCATCCTCAAAGCCGAACTTTAAATTCCGGGTATCTATAAATGCAAGAATACTTGTACTTGTTTATCCAATGTGGAACTATTAATAAAGAGATTAAAACATTTTGATTTTCTTTTCTAAAGGAATTTTTCTAATGGTAGAAATCTTTTTGTGCAAGTGTTGAATCTGATCGTTAACCAATAATCATTTATTTAAGATTAAAGACAGCAAAAGAGTCCTCTGATACTCGGCACCAACAAATCATCATGCCAAGTCCAACTCAGACTCTGCATCCATCCAGAAACCAAGGGTTGTCATGCCACCATCCAAACCCCGAGGCAGGTTGGCATAAAATTTCTGAAAAATCGAGACAAGGTTGCAGTATAATGACTATTTGCATGTCTCTGATGATTGTCTTGCGGCCATCCTACTATTTTGACAGCAGCCTAAAATTACCAAACTTTTTTTTAAAGTGTATAAAGAATGAAGGAGAACTTCCCCCAAAATTTAGTATATCATCATGACAAGACTACGAACAAGATGTTTAACAGTTGGGTGGTGTAATAAGGGAAGGGGACACTTATCGAGCGTTTACCTAAATGGACCTGGAAAACCAAGTCCAAGTGGACATGAGACACCTCTTTGAAATCAAGAATATATAGTTGGATTGCTCGTTTGGTGACTTCGTTGGAATATAGCACTTCAAAGTTGAAGACTATTTGGCTACATTCTCTCCAAATACTCCAGCAAAACATAGCTACTAATGAGTCGAAAACCTGAAGGTTTACAACCCCTTTTTTAAGTCTTGATCTCCACAAGGTCTATATATCTTGATGGTAGTGGGGAATTTGTGAGAACCTTTCTTCTGGGAATACAATACTTCAGATTGATCTCGAGAGTTCGCAGCATACTAGTAAATAATTTACACTACTTTCTGCCTGCAAGCTGCAGAGTGGGCAAAAGCTCGGTCCGATTATCCCATTCTCAGCTAAATTGTTGGTTGTGAGAAAAATCTTGTTATTAAAGCACAGCTAGTCGAATATTTTCACTTTTTCAGGAATTAGTAAATCCCAGATAATTAAACCAAAGGGGGAGATGCTACCACCATGCATGAGCATGAAATAGCACCGTTTAACGGGATTTTTTGCAGAAGGATTCCAAATCCAAGATTTTCTGGTTAGTCTGAGAGCAAAGGAAGTTCAATAGAAAGCAAATGGAGTTCTGCAGTTACTGCACTACTTAGAGGGATTCTGAAGTTTTTCTCCCAGCGACATCTTGATATGAATAGAGCAAACTGGTTGACTCAAGGTACGCCGTACCTGCACAAATCGGACGGTATAGAGCATACCATACGGTATCAATTCGGTACCGATACCCAGTATGGATGGTGTACCGACGCTTGGTATGCAAAAAAAATTTCGTACCATACCGATACTGTGCTAGTGTGGTACTGGTACGGAGTCTGATATTGAGACAGCGAACCTTAGGCTGGCCTATTTGCTGCGATGACGAAGATGACCATATTAGTGGACAACAAAAGTGGTAAGTGTGGTTATATAAAAGTGGTAAGTGTGGTTGTACAAAAATGATAAGTCTGGATATGAGAACTATGGAATGTATACATACATAATTAGATGAGAATATTCAGAGATAGCACTGTTGATTATGGCTTAAGTTGACTCTTGCTTGCAGAGATTATAGTTGACCTTTGATTGCCGAGATCATAGCTTGATTCTATTCTTGATTTCTAGAGATTCCATTGACAAAAAATAAGAGGAGATATTCAAAGATAGTACTGCTGATTATGGCTTAATTAGATCATTGATTGTTGATTTTATAGTTTACCCTTGATTGATGAGATCATGGATTGATTCTATCTTTGAATCTTATAGATTCCAATGACACTCCCTCTCAAATTGATGTCGTGAAGGCAGAAGCATCAATTTGTCAGCTAGTAAATTGTGCCGGCTTCTAGTCATTGCTTTGGTGAATATATCTGCAATCTGATACTCGGTACCTTACTTGCAAAAGCTCATTATATAATGGCAATTCACTTCTATATGCTTAGTATGTTCGTGAAAAAAATGGATTGTTCACTATCTAAATTGCATTGATATTATTAGCATAAAGTCTTGTGGGACGTTTCAATCTTGTGGGACGTTTCAAATATACCCCAAGGTCAGCAAGTAACCTACGAATCCAGATAATTTAGAGTATGTTGTAGACATAGAATGATATTCTATCTTAGTCGATGATTTGGAAACATAATCCTACTCTCACACTTCCAAGATATTAAAGATTTCTCTAAGAACATACACCCACCAATAGTGGAGCGACGAGGATCTAGGCATCCAGCCAATCAACATCAACAAACCTAGTGTATTTAAGGAAATCAGAGTCCATGCCCATGGGTGTATTTAAGGTAACAAATTACCTGGTGAAGTGCAACCAAATGAAGTTGATGAGCGTCAGATACAAATTGGCTTAGAACATGGACAGCATAGGATATATCTAGCCTTGTCATGGTGAGATATATCAAGCTTCCAACCAGGCGTTGATAATATGTTGGATCAGATATGGGCTTTCCATCATCCTTTTTTTACTTGACATTCACTTCCATGGGAATTAAAACAACTTTATCATCACTCAGGTGTGCTTTGCGTATGATATCCTCCGTGCATTAGGTTTGGCTTAGTGTTAAACCTATGTAAGTTGATGAAACTTCAAGGCCCAAGAAATATGCTAATACTCCGAGGTCCTTCATTCGAAAAGAAATATGAAGCAGTTGTTTGAGCTTCAAAATACCGGTATCATCACTATCAATGATAATAGTATCATCATCATAAAACAATAAAATGATTAGGCTAGATGAAGAGTTGCGAATAAACATTGAGTAGTCATATGAACTTTGGAGAAAACTTACACTGCAGATGGTAGTCTGAAATTCGTCAAACCAAGCTTGAGGAGTTTCAAGACCTGGATGGGGTAATTGATAACCAGGTGGGGGTTTCATATGTATAGTTTCCTTGACATCCCTATGAAGAAAAAACATTCTTAACATCCATTGGCGTAATGGCCTATGGTGAACAGAAGCAAGTGCCAGAAACATAGATACAATAGTCATTTTTGCAAATGGAGCAAAAGTTTCTTCACACTCAATTCCATATTCCTGTTTATACTCCTGTGCAACAAGTCTTGCTTTTGTAGGTCAAGTGTCCCATCTGCTTTTAGCTTAATTGAATACACCTATTTGCTGACAATAATCTGTCCAATTATAGGTGGCGAATAAAGATCCCAAGTATGATTTTCATCATGTCCCTGCAGCTCCTCATCCATAACTTTCCTCTTAACACTCTTTGTTTCTGCTGCTTGTTTATAGAAGGATGGAACAATATATTCTGCATAGTAGCAAATAAGCTGGCGAATTGCCATATCATTTAGGTAAGTAACCATATCTAATTGATAAAACAGAACGATGAGAAGAGCATCTTAGTGAAATTGTATATTTAGGAGGCTCAAGAGGTAGTTCAGGAGGAGCACTGGGTTCAACTTCAATGACCAATGAGGGGGAAGAAGAGGGTATAACATATCAACTCTGCTCATTATTTTGGTTGGATAATGATGAATCATTTGAGACCAGGGAGTCTGAAAAATATGATAAAGTATGCTACAGAAGACGACGAAGATGATAGGGTTGAATTCAATGATGACAAAAAATGCAATACTTTTACAATTTGAATTCAAAAGCCATCTCTCTTTTTTTATTGTCAAGCAAGCCTGATTGATGAAGAGGAGATTGTTTAAGCAATTGAAGAACTACCAATTGACTGATTGACCCTAGGAGCAAAGAATTGAGGTTTGATGAGCTCTTATTTGCCCGTGGCGGACCTATATACTCTTGTTCTATTGGGTAGAAAGGACACGAGGAGCCGCTGGCCCGTTTGGTGGTATTTTGAGGCAAGCTAGAGGTAGGTCTAAAAGACTATTCCTAGAAGCTTGCCTCAGTCAATTAGAAAGGCAAATGAGATTATATCTCGGGGAAGATAGTATTTTTTGCCTGTGCTTTCACATCATCCTTTCCTCCAATAATTTAAAATAGCCAATGGTCAGTGGGGTAGGTAAAGTAGTAGCCATAAAAGAGGCATAGATAGAAAATCACTCCACTGGGTAAGTGCTCCAAGGAGATCAGTCTTAAAGATTTGATCGCTTCATAAGCTCTAGGAATATTTTTGTTACGGGGGAACTTAGCCACCATGCCCCATGTGACCGGCACGCGCGCCCGGGAAGACTACGGCAGCCCCTTGATCCAGCAATCCGACCCCGAGTCGGACATCTTCGGCTCCGCAGCCCGACCCCGAGTCGGCTGCCCCTTGATCCAGCAATCCGACCCCGAGTCGGACATCTTCGGCTCCGCAGCCCGACCCCGAGTCGGCTGCCCCTTGATCCAGCAATCCGACCCCGAGTCGGACATCTTCGGCTCCGCAGCCCGACCCCGAGTCGGCAGCCCCTTGATCCAGCAATCCGACTCCGAGTCGGACATCTTCGGCTCCGCAGCCTGACCCCGAGTCGGCAGCCCCTTGATCCAGCAATCCGACCCCGAGTCGGATATCTTCGTCTCCGCAGCCCGACCCCGAGTCGGACATCTCTCGACAACGACAGGCTATTCCCCAGAGGCACGCCGCAGCCTCCTGTTCCACTACTCCCTGCAACGGTTGTATCTGGCGCTGCTCCACGATCCCCTGTAACAGCCGTACAAGGCGGAGCTCCACTACGCCCTGTCATGGCCGTACCCAGCGCTGCCCCACGACGCCCTGTAACGGCCGTGTCAGTGGCAGCTCCATCGTGCCCCACGATGACGAACCCCCCTGAAAGACCCCCCAGCCTGGTATATATGCGGCTGGGAGGAGGAGGGGGGGTAAGCAAGAACTTCCAGAGCATTCTCTTACTTGCTACTATTATCTCTCCTTCTCCCCCAATCTCCTCTGACTTGATCGTCGGAGGGCCCCCACTACCCCAGTGGTGGTGCGAGGCTTGCTTGCAGGTTTTCCGGTGGAAGGTGGAGCGCAATCAACACCAACCAAGGCAACTCAAACGGAACCCCGTTCACACCGCTGTGCCAATCGTTCTCGGTTTGGACCACCAGCAACAGTTGGCGCTAGAGGAAGGGCCGGATCTCAGAACGATCGTAATGGCACGGCGAGGTGGTCGTGGAGCTTCCAACGCTTCCGGTCGCGGGGCCTCTCGCGCCTCCGGCCGGGAGGCCGCTGCATCTCCAACGCGCTCTCAGCAACACTCCACCGCCCCACCGCCTATTCAGACGGTCGAAGCCGCTCAGTTCGACCAGCTAGCCCAGCAGGTTCGCACCCTCGCGGAGGCGGTGCAGAATCTGCAGGGTGTGATGTCCCGGGCGCCGCAGCGGGCTCAGGAGCCGCTGCTGCCTGAGCGTTCGCCTGCTCTCCTCAACCCGCGCTCCTTCCTCTCCCATGGGGAGGAGCGCCGGCGCGAGGAGGATTCTCGAGCGCGTTCCATTCTGCCGGGACCATCTCATCGGAGCTGCGCGGGGTACGAGAGGCGGACCCGGGCGCATTCCCAGACCCCCCAGTCCTCGAGAAACCCGCGCTCCAGTCGGTCTCCCTCCTGTCGCTCCTTGTCTCCCGCCCACCGGTCGCGCTCCCTGGACCGGCGGGTGGACGATCTCCACCGACAACTCCAGGTCCTGAAGGGCCATTCCAAAGATCCCTTCGCCGACTTGGAGATCTCCTCCCAGCCGGCGCTAGCCTCGAGGATCCTGCGGACCCCGAATCCGCCGGGGTTCAAGATGCCGGCGATCGAGCCCTATGACGGGGGCAGCGGACCCGCGGGATCACGTCGAGAGTTTCAGGACCCTTATGCTCCTCCACGGAGCATCAGATCCTCTCCTCTGCAAGGCTTTCCCAGCAACCCTCCGTGGCCCGGCAAGGGCGTGGTTCGCCGGCCTGGAGGCTAACTCAATCCAGTCCTTCGACCAGTTCACTCGCCTCTTCATCACTCATTTCGCCGTCAGTAACCGGCGGCGACTGGTCTCCGACTCCCTCTTTGATGTTCGGCAAAACGAGGGAGAAAGCCTGCGGGATTATCTCACCCGCTTCAACAAGGCTACGCTGGAGGTCCGGAACCTGAGCCAGGAGGTAGCTCTTTCAGCCCTGAAGCGCGGCTTCCGGAAGGGCAGACTCACCTTCTCCCTGGACAAACGCCTGCCGAGGAGCTTCCCGGAGCTGTTGTCCCGGGCGAACCAGTATGCGGACGCCGAGGAGGCGGCCGCCCACCGGAGCAAGGAGGCCGCCGAGATCCCTCCAAAGCTCGGGAAGAAAAGGCGAAAAGAGGCACGCCAGAGGAGGAGCCCGACGCCCCAGCGTCGGCGCAGAAGCCCGTCGCCGGCAAGGAACCACGGCGCCCCACGCCCACGTTCTCCGCCCCGACGTTTCAACCGGTACACTCCTCTCCTGACTCCCCGGGCCCAGATCCTCATGGAAATCAAGGGGCGGGAGGACCTCCCGGTCCCGAGACAGATGAAGAAGATTCCTGGGAGGAGGCCCTCTCGGGCGTACTGTGAGTACCACCGGGACCACGGCCACGACACCGAAGACTGCTTCCAGCTTCGGGACGAGATCGAGGCTCTCATCCGCCGGGGGCATCTCGGACGATATGTGAACGACCGACGTCCCCCCGCGGACCCGCGTCCAGCCGACCCGGCTCCTCCGGAGCCTCGGGAGCAGAATCGACCCGTTGCGGGCGTGATCCACACTATCACTGGGGGCTGCTCACGGCCCGTGAGGAACGCAGGGGGCTAGGTCCTCGGACCATTCCCCGTCGCTTCAGCCCAGCGGAAATTTTTGATTGTTGCAATCGACTACTTCACCAAGTGGGTAGAAGCAGAGCCGCTGGCCACTATCACGGAGGCGCAAGTCCGGAAGTTCGTGAAGAAGAACATCATTGTCCGATTTGGAGTACCTCGGGTCCTCATCTCGGATAATGGTCGACAGTTCGACAACAAGCATTTCCGTGACTTCTGCGAGGAGTTCGGTATCGAGCATCGGTTCACATCCGTGTCGCATCCCCAAACCAACGGTGAGGCCGAGGTCACAAATCGGACGATCCTCCAAGGAATTAAGGCGCGAATCAGTCGGACAGGGCAAGCTTGGGTCGAAGAACTCGAGAATGTCCTATTGGGCGTATCGGACCACGCATCGGACCCCTACCGGGGAGACGCCATTCAGCCTAACCTATGGCACGGAAGCGGTCGTCCCCGTGGAGCTCGGACTCCCCTCACCTCGGGTCGCCGCGCACCGACCCGAGGTTAATTCGGAGCAGCTCCGAGGGAACCTGGACCTCTTGGAAGAAGCAAGGGAAATGGCGCAGGTTCGGATGGCGATGTATCAGCGGAGGGTGGCCCGATATTACAACTCCAAGGTCCGACCGAAGCTTTTCAGAATCGGAGATCTGGTGCTAAGGCGAGCTAAAGCATCTCAACCTGCGGAAGGTGGGAAGCTAGCGCCAAATTGGGAAGGCCCGTATAGGGTTCGTTGGGTAAACCGACCTGGCTCCTACCAGTTGGAGGCCCTAGATGGTCGAGAAATTCCAAGGAGCTGGAATTCCGCTAACCTGCGGATGTATTACCAGTAGAACAACAATGCCAGAAAGACAGTTCAAAAATGTATAACACTTTTCATTTCAATAATTTCTGGTTACAATGGCGTGCTCGTGTGATTACAAGAAATTCCCAGAGGGGAATTAGGGTGTAAAGAAAGTAAAGAAGAGCTGGAGACTCCGAGGAGCTGAAGATCTGGGATCCCGAAACCTCCATCCGAAGCGGCTGCAATCCCACCGGAAGTGGGTGCTTCCAACCGGAGGCGCCATCGACGCCTCACGAAAAAGACGAAGAGCCAGCGCGGATGAAGAAGAAGTGGACGAAGGAGAAGTCCACACTGCTCCTACCCAGAGGCGCCATCCACGCCTCACGAAAAAGACGAGGAGCCGCCGCAGAAGAAGCTCCCGCTGCCTCCAGGGGAACGCCACCCCCAAGGGATATTCCGGTCCTCCCCAGTGTTAGGGGAGAGAAGGGATACAAGGGAGAAGAGCATATGGAGGCGCGGTCCCGGATCAAGCGTCTGGTGCGGAGCTCAATCGGGAGGCTGAACTTCAAGGAGGGGAGACGTGATCCCGGATGAAACGCCTAGAGCGGAGTTCCGCCGGGGAGAACCTCCTTGTTGATCCCAGATGAAACGGCTAGTTGGCGGAAGTCGCGAAGGGCGCGCCTCCCGTTCCTTCGGTAGGGGTCTCTCAACCATGCGTCGGAGAGGAGGCCCACGATCCATGGCAACCTGAACAGCTCCGGCTTGGCAGGCTCCATCGCACCTGCACCTATATTTATAGCCAAACTGCGGCCCCCCGGTCGTTCCGATGCGGGTGGCTCCAATAAATGCGGGTGCATTGAATCCGGAGCCGATCCGGCTCTCGAGACGTATCTTTCCGCGATTTCCTAGGCGTTATTCTCCTTAATCGCGTTCTTTGTGCAGGACACTCCGGGTGGCCTGTACCCCTAGGTCCACATATCTCCGCTCGCGCCCAGGCCGCATCCGCCTCGAAGAACGCGCGTATCGCGGCCGCTTAACTGACACTCCTCGCAAGCAGCAACTGGCGATCCGATTTCCCAGGTAACCCCTCAATTAGCATTTAATGCCCATCTGGTGTTCCCCAGGCGACGCTTGGAGAGGAGGAGAAACACGATCGCAGCTGGCCACGGAGAAATCCCGTCGGGCGGCAAGCGACAGGCGCACGACCAGCGAGCGGAATTTTCCGAGGCTCGGCCCTCGGATGCCAGGCTAACCCGATGATCATCCCGGGAGCAGACTAGCCTGAAGCCCCGACCGGTCGCCTCGGCTTGCGCCAGCCTTGGCCGACCAACGAGCGGAATTTTCCGAGGCTCGGCCCTCGGATGCCAGGCTAACCCGATGATCATCCCGGGAGCAGACTAGCCTGAAGCCCCGACCGGTCGCCTCGGCTTGCGCCAGCCTTGGCCGACCAACGAGCGGAATTTCCCGAGGCTCGGCCCTTGGATGCCAGGCTAACCCGATGATCATCCCGGGAGCAGACTAGCCTGAAGCCCCGACCGGTCGCCTCGGCTTGCGCCAGCCTTGGCCGACCAACGAGCGGAATTTCCCGAGGCTCGGCCCTCGGATGCCAGGCTAACCCGATGATCATCCCGGGAGCAGACTAGCCTGAAGCCCCGACCGGTCGCCTCGGCTTGCGCCAGCCTTGGCCGACCAACGAGCGGAATTTCCTGAGGCCTGACAACCCTCAGATGCCAGGCTAACCCGATGATCATCCCAGGAGCAGACTAGCCTGAAGCCCCGACCGGTCGCCTCGGCTTGCGCCAGCCTTGGCCGACCAACGAGCGGAATTTTCCGAGGCTCGGCCCTCGGATGCCAGGCTAACCCGATGATCATCCCGGGAGCAGACTAGCCTGAAGCCCCGACCGGTCGCCTCGGCTTGCGCCAGCCTTGGCCGACCAACGAGCGGAATTTCCCGAGGCTCGGCCCTCGGATGCCAGGCTAACCCGATGATCATCCCGGGAGCAAACTAGCCTGAAGCCCCGACCGGTCGCCTCGGCTTGCGCCAGCCTTGGCCGACCAACGAGCGGAATTTCCTGAGGCCTAACCCTCGGATGCCTGGCTTAGCGCCGGAAGAAGTTCCTGAGGCCTAACCCTCGGATGCCTGGCTTAGCGTCGGAAGAAGTTCCTGAGGCCTAACCCTCGGATGCCTGGCTTAGCGCCGGAAGAATTTTCTGAGGCCTAACCCTCGGATGCCTGGCTTAGTGCCGGAAGAAGTTCCTGAGGCCTAACCCTCGGATGCCTGGCTTAGCGCCGGAAGAAGTTCCTGAGGCCTAACCCTCGGATGCCTGGCTTAGCGCCGGAAGAATTTCCTGAGGCCTAACCCTCGGATGCCTGGCTTAGTGCCGGAAGAATTTCCTGAGGCCTAACCCTCGGATGCCTGGCCTAGTGCCGGAAGAATTTTCTGAGGCCTAACCCTCGGATGCCTGGCCTAGTGCCGGAAGAATTTCCTGAGGCCCAACCCTCGGATGCCTGGCTTAGCGCCGGAAGAATTTCCTGAGGCCTAACCCTCGGATGCCTGGCTTAGTGCCGGAAGAATTTCCTGAGGCCTAACCCTCGGATGCCCTGCTTAGCGCCGGAAGAAGTTCCTGAGGCCTAACCCTCGGATGTCTGGCTTAGCGCCGGAAGAATTCCCTGAGGCCTAACCCTCAGATACCTGGCCTAGCGCCAGAAGAATTTTAAGAGTCGGGAGTCAGCGAGACGCTACCAAGAGTTAAAAAGAAGGACGAAAGTGAAATGAAGAAACTCTATTTGCATTAACTTTCATTGTTTCAGGGCCGAGACCCATACAACTTGGCAAAACGCCAACACACAAAGAAAAGAACAAAAATACAGAAGGTCAGCTTGGAGGAACCCCCGGGTCGGGAACGCCGGGCACGTCCGCAGGGGGTAGGGAGGCGGTTGGAGAATCAGCAGGCAATGGCGCCGGAGAGGAGTCTAGAAGAGAGATCCCACTCAGGTCAATTTCGGGGTACTTAGCCGACACCCTTGTCAGGCCTTCCTCGAAGCCTAAGATAAAGGAGTCGGACCCCGCGTCCGACATGTCGCGGACGAACTCGTCAGACTGACGATAGGCCTGTACCGCCTCCGACATATCACGGGTGAACTCGGCGGACTGACGATAAGCCTGTACCGCCTGACGCCCGATTTCCGCACTCTTCTCGGCCAGCGCCGCCTCTGCCCGCTCCATAATCTGAGCTTTCGCCTCCAAGACCTTCGCCACAATCCGGTCGTCCGCCTCGGAGGAGATCCTCAGCAGATCAGCCTGAGCCTCCTTGTGCTTCGCCTCGGCAGCAATGCGAGCAGCCTCAGCCTCCTCCAGGCGCGAATGAAGCTCCTGGTCGCTCGCGCGGGACTTCTCCAAGGCCGACTCCAATTCGCCCAGCTTGGCTTCAAGAGACCGGGTTCGGTTGCGGGCGTTGTCGGCTGACCGCTGGGCCTTCTCCCACCTCTCCCGGTAGTCGGCAGCCTTCCGGGACTGCTTCTCGGCCCGCTCCTCCGCCTTCTTGATCTCGCCCTCGAGACCCGAGGCAACCTTGAGTTGCTCCTGAGCCTCCAACAGTTGCTTCTCGAGGGTGACGAAGCCGAGTGCCCGCTCTTCGGCCACCTGGAGCCTCATCTCGAGGTCCCTGGTCGTCCTCCCCACCGCAGCCTGACCTCCCTCCTCTACTGCCTTCAGTTGGCTCTCGGCCCTCGCCAGAAGCCTCGCCTGTTCCTCGTAGCACTCCTCCAGGCGGATCATGTACTGGGCGAGCTAAGAGATAGGAAAAACGGGGGCGTCAGGCGGGGATCAACAGAGCCTATAAATGATGAAAGCGACCAAAAGAACACTCACCGACATGAGACAGACGCAGCTGGCAGCCCCAACGTCAGGGACCCTCATCTCCCGGACCTGCCTGCGGTTCTTCTCCAGCAGCACCGTCTCAATGAGGTTTCGGGCGCCGGCGAAAGTGAAGGCCGACCCCGACTTCTCCCCGGAGTCGGACGGTGGTTCTGCAGCCTTACCCTTACCCATCGCTTGGGGAAGAGTCATGCTGACCATGCTCGGGGCGGGGACCGCCCCTGGAATTGACAGGGTCCCGCTCGGCCGGGGCCTCGGCGCGTCCCTCCTCGTATCATCCGGAGCCGACCGAGTCGAAGGCTGGGCTGGGGACCGATCACGTCCGACCCGTCCATCTCGGGCGCGCCCGGGTGATGCCTCCGGAAAAACGGTAGTCTCGGCATCAGAGGGCTGATACAGCGTCAACTGCCGGTCCGCGCCCGCGGCGTCCCCCTGATCGGTGGGTCCGGACCCGTCTGTCGGCGTCGGAGTCGCCTGCCGGCGGGACTTCTTTGCCGGTGGGGCCCCGCTCGGAGGAGCTCGTTTCTTCCTCCGGACTGCTTCCAGTAGGGACGTCCTACCAACAGCCGTTGCCTTGTCCGACCGCATGACGTCGTCGATCTCTGCAAAAAGGACGAGGTGGTCGGAGGTTGAGAAACTGAAGGAAAGAACGAGACGAAAGAGGAGAAAAGAGCTAAAAAAGAAATGGTGGCGGGCTCACGGTCAGCGGGGACCGAGCTCAGACCTACGTTCACCAAGGTATCCTCAAAAATAAGGCGAGCCACCGGGGGGAGCCGGCCCTCGGCGACCAACCCCTTCAAGACGGCGACGCCATCGGATTCCTCCCTCGACAACCTCGATAGGCCAATCGGGGACTTCATCGGCGTCTCCCAGGTTGCCCTGATTCCCCAAGAGGGATCTGCGTCAACGAAAAAGAAGCGCCCCTTCCAGCCGTGAATGGAGGTAGGAGCCTCCTTGACGAGGCCGCACCCTCGCCGCGCCGCAAAGCACCACCACCCTTTGTCCTGGGGGTGGCCGCTCAGGCCGTAGCATTCCCAAAAGACATTCAGGGTGGCGGGAACCTCGTGCATGCGGCAGAGAACCTGAAAGGCCGTCAGGGCGCGCCATGAGTTCGGCACCAGTTGCGTCGGCGCCACTCTTAAACCCCGAAGCACCTGAACGACTAAGTCCGAGAGGGGAAAGCGGAACCCGGCCTGAAGAATGCCCTCATTGATGGCAACCTTCCCTGGAGGAGGATGGGACATCCTCTCCTCAGGCCCCGGGAGCGTAACATTGCAGGCCTCGGGAAGATGGTATCGAGCCACGAACCTATCTAGGTCTTTGGCGACCAGCTCCGACTTAATGCGGTCTGCTCTCACTTCGCCCATCCCTAATGGCCAGTGAATCTACGGTCAGGACGGGGTCAAGAAGGGGGAAAGGACCGGAACGACTGGAGTACACTAATACAAAAGGAGAAAGTATGGAGAGCCTTAAATTGAAGAATGGGGCAACTCACCGGAAGAGAAGGAAGAACGGCTCCGAGAGCGTCAAAGGAGGAGCAAGCGAACAGTCCGACGGCAATGACGGCAGCGCAAAGGAGAAACTCGAAGATGTCTGTAAAGAGAAAGGCGGACGGAGGAGGGCCCTCGGTTAAATAGGCGGAAAGGTGGGTGACGCCTCGGTGATGCCAGAGGACGCCTGGCTGCCGAAGGGTCGCTCGCGCCCCAAAGGCGAATCGACGCCATTAAGGAAGGATGTCCGCCGAAATCCTCAGACTGCCAGATCAGCAACAACCGCCATATGCCATAAAGAAGGCGGGGAGCTCGAAGCGCGCGCGCCTCTCCGAGGGATGGCGGCAATCTCGAAGCATCACTCCCTTTACCCGTTCCCCTTCTGGTTCCAGGCTCGGAAGTGGGGGGCTACTGTTACGGGGGAACTTAGCCACCATGCCCCACGTGACCGGCACGCGCGCCCAGGAAGACTACGGCAGCCCCTTGATCCAGCAATCCGACCCCGAGTCGGACATCTTCGGCTCCGCAGCCTGACCCCGAGTCGGCTGCCCCTTGATCCAGCAATTCGACCCCGAGTCAGACATCTTCGGCTCCGCAGCCCGACCCCGAGTCGGCTGCCCCTTGATCCAGCAATCCGACCCCGAGTCGGACATCTTCGGCTCCGCAGCCCGACCCCGAGTCGGCAGCCCCTTGATCCAGCAATCCGACTTCGAGTCGGACATCTTCGGCTCCGCAGCCCGACCCCGAGTCGGCAGCCCCTTGATCCAGCAATCCGACCCCGAGTCGGATATCTTCGTCTCCGCAGCCCGACCCCGAGTCGGACATCTCTCAACAACGACAGGCTATTCCCCAGAGGCACGCCGCAGCCTCCTGCTCCACTACTCCCTGCAACGGTTGTATCTGGCGCTGCTCCACGATCCCCTGTAACAGCCGTACAAGGCGGAGCTCCACTACGCCCTGTCATGGCCGTACCCAGCGCTGCCCCACGACGCCCTGTAACGGCCGTGTCAGTGGCAGCTTCATCGTGCCCCACGATGACGAACCCCCCTGAAAGACCCCCCAGCCTGGTATATATGCGGCTGGGATGAGGAGGGGGGGTAAGCAAGAACTTCCAGAGCATTCTCTTACTTGCTACTATTATCTCTCCTTCTCCCCCAATCTCCTCTGACTTGATCGTCGGAGGGCCCCCACTACCCCAGTGGTGGTGCGAGGCTTGCTTGCAGGTTTTCCGGTGGAAGGTGGAGCGCAATCAACACCAACCAAGGCAACTCAAACGGAACCTCGTTCACACCGCTGTGCCAATCGTTCTCGGTTTGGACCACCAGCAACAATTTTGATTAGTTAATGATGAATCATTTGAGATTAGGGAGTCTGAAAAATATGTTAAAGTATGGTGCAGAAGACGAAGATGATAGAGTTGAATTCAATGATGAAGATGAATAATAATAAGTGTTTGCAAAGAACATTACTAATCATTTGCTTTTGCGGATCATAGCAAACAAATCCTTCTTTGTTATCGGCATATCCAAGAAATATATATTTAGCAGCATTCAAATAGAGATTGTCGGCTGAGACTTGGAGATGGTTGGCTATTGATTAAGTACATAGCAGCTTTGATGGCTTCTACCCAAAAGATTTTAGGTTTGTTAGACTCAATAAGTAAAACACAGACCAATTCTACAATATGTCTATTTTTCGTTCAACAGTCCGGTGTGTTTGGGACATGAATGTTGAGGAATGGTTCCCTTTTCATTAAAAAAATTTAAATAAACTTGACTCACAATATTCTCTCCCTGAATCTGAACGGAAGAGTTTAATGCGGACACTAAATTGGGTCTCTACCATATTCATGAAGGATTTTACAATAGATGATACTTCAGGCTTAGAATGCATAAAATATATGTGTATCTAGTGAAGTGATAAATATATTAAGAGAATAAAAGATTTATGACCCATACATGACACCATAGGTGGTGGACCCCAAATATCGCTATGTGCCAAATCAAAAGATGCAACATAAACTCATAGGAAGTGAAAGTTTATGGTTTCAAAGAGAGCACAACTAGTTAACCAAAAAGAAAAAAGAAAAAAGAACACAACTTGCAAATAGGGTCGCGGACTGGATTGCTTCATATGTGGTTAGTCACTTCGGGGGCACCTTGTGGGTTGGTGAGGGGGAGTTGCCTAGAATGTTTTAGAACTTGTTGTTTTCTGATTTTATTGGATGTATCCGTAATTAAATTATATGAACCATTCACTTAAAAAGAAAAAAAAAGGGGCATAACTTTGACAATTTGTGTGAATTAATGAAATAGAACTCTTACGTCATAATAAATTTTAACATCCAACTACAACCTAACAGGATGTGGTAGCCACCACGATAATGCCACAAATCCCAAATTTTATTAGAAATGCGGCATCATTGGTCATTGAAGAAGCAAGCAAGCTAGAAGAAAATAGCATGTTATCATCAATGTCAACGCAAAGAGTCGTCCATGCCTATGCCCCTTTCCAATTATTTTCCCAGTGCGTCAATCCTGAACCAAACAACCATCACCAGAAAATTAGACTAAGCAGTTATTTTCAACAAGTTGATCAAAAGAGATAAGGTTTGTAGTTAATTTTGGCACAAAGAAAACATTGGATAATAGGAATGAATTTTCATAGGTACATGGAATAGTTCCAATACCCAAAACTGGCAATTTTTCTCCATTGGCAGTTGTAATAGGTGCATTAGAAGAATTAAATTGAATGGTGGAAAATTTTTGATACCCAACCAAGCATATGGTTAGAGGCAGCTGAATCTACAAACCATTGAGATCAGGGATATTTTACACCTGATATACCAATAGTCTACGAAAGAGCATTTGAGATAGCGCCTGAAACAGCAGAAGCTATAGATTCTTGAATCATTTTTCGAATGGCTTCAGAAGTAAGAGAGGCTTGAGTACCGGGATGGGATCACTATTAGTTGTGTTGGCAGCCGATGTATGATAGACTTTGTTCCCACATTTAGAAATGATGGGACCCTTTCTCCAACAATAATTGCAGAAATTCCGCTTCTTTGCAATGTGTGATCATGCGACCATATTCTTTACATTGATGGCACTGAATGCAACTGAGATCTTTTTGCTTTGGCTTTGATTTATCATGATATCTTGATGTAAATAAAGCACCATCAAAATTTTTTGTTGAATGATCAATTATGGCCTGTGTGAGAAGCTGAGTTTCTTCTCGAAGAAGTTCTGAAACAATAGCATCTAGATCTGGTGTTGTCTGAAGATTAATAATATTCACACGAATTGATTCAAATTATGGACGTAGTTTCATCAAAAATTGCATCATTCTACTCTTTTTGCGTTCTTTTATGACATGTTCAAAGGCTGGTGCCTTCATTAAATCTTGTTGAAACCAGAGAGCCATGAAGCCAGAGTAATATATCTTAACATCCTTGTCACCTTGGCCATATTGAGAGATGCCAAATTCTAGTTGAAACTCTCCTGAGAATAAATTTTCTTCAAGTGCTTCCACATCTCTAAAGCTTTTGGATAAGCCCACAAGCTTATCGCCGTTGCTTGATTTATTGAGCTACAAAACCAAGTCATAACGCGTGCATTCTTCGTCTTCCATTTCACCTTTTCTTGTGCATCCTTAGGTTCTAGACTTGTGTCATCCAGAATCCATAACAAATCTTTGCCTTCGACAAATCAAAAAATTGAAATTCCCAGGGAGGAGTTGGGCACTGGGCCGGGCCGCCCACGGCCCGGCACGAAGCGGGCCGTGCCTGGCACGGCCCGCTAGCTACAGTACCGGGCCGTGCCTGGCACGGCCCAATTATGGGGGCCGTGCTAGGTCACGGGTTTCTGGCCCGCGGGCCGAGCCCGGCACGGCCCACTTCGGGCCTGGGCCGGCACGGCCCGCTCTTGGCCCGCGGGCCTGGCCCGGTCCGGGCCTGGGCCGGGCCAGGCACAGCCCGTCTCCATAAAAATTAATGCTTCATAAATTTTTTTAATAAATTAATACATATTGAAAACTAAGGATTTATTAATATAAAGCCACCTTAATGATGGGGGGTTTGGCATAGACCCCTACCAGTTTATTAATTTAAATCAAAATGGTACATGAAGAGAGGTTTGGACCTTGGTCTGACCTCCAGAATACAATAAAAATGTACAATTATAAAAAATTAAGAAATCTTACTAATCATCAGTGATTCAGTGAATCAGTATTCACTCTTCAGTAGTGTTTGTATCATCATCATCCGAGGATGTTGTATTATGTCCACCTTTATCTTGAAGTCTTGCCTCAGCATCCAACCAATCTTTGAAGCAGAAAAACATCTCCACCGTTTCGCCCGTCATCCTACTTCTCTTTTCGTCAAGAACACGCCGACCTGCACTAAAAGTGGATTCCGATGCTACCGTGGACATCGGCACAGCTAAAATATCGCGTGCAATTGCAGACATAACAGGATATTGATTTCTAACACTCTTCCACCAAGATAATACATCTAGATTCTCTATTTGATTTTCATCATATGCAGACTGAAGATCATTTCTTAAATAAAATTCTAGTTCACTACTTAAAGATGAAGAAGATGAAGATAAACTTGAAGCATGTGTGTGTTTTCTCTGTGCAATGAATGAAAAAATAGATGACGAACGAGAACTACTAGAAGAAGAAATAGAGGTTTGTACGAAAAATCTAGATCCACGAATTTTTTCATCATATATAGCATAAATATCATAAAGAAGTTGTTTTACCTCATTTTTAGCAGGTTCAGGATCTTGATTCATATTTTCACAGTATGCATCAAGTAAAATTAGCACGCCATTTAATTTAACTCTAGGATCAAATACAGCAGCTAAGTTATGCATAGGACATATCTTGTCCCAATACTCATTCCATTTAGATTCCATTAGGTCAATAATAGGCATTAAAACATCATCATATCTATGTTCTGCAAATTTTTGACTAATTATATATGCTTGTTGTAAAAATGAACATGAAGTTGGATAATAAATACCAGAAAGAACATTGGTAGCATTATAAAAACTAAGCAAAAAATCTTCCAAAATTTTTTCTTTATTCCAATCAGTTTCAGTCAATGTAAAGCCTAATCCACGATCATTAATATATGCACTTAATAAGTTTTTATATGGGTATGCATCATGTATCATGCTATATGTTGAGTTCCAACGAGTAATTACATCAAGTTTAAATTTTTTAAAACGTTTACCATGATTTATACATAGTTCCTTAAATTCTTGAAGTCTTGATCTTGAAGCATGAATAAAAGAAACTGCATTTCTAATTTTTGAAATCACATCTTGAATCATGCCCATGCCAGCTTGAACAGAAAGATTTAAGATATGACATGCTATCTAATATGCAATAAATTTCCATCTAACATGGGATGCAATGAGTCTTTTAATAATGCAACAGCAGAATTATTATTAGATGCATTATCAAAAGTAATAGACATAATTTTATCATTAATATTATATGAACATGCAGTTTGATAAATGACATTTGAAATTTGTTGCCCAGAATGTGGAAAATCAAAAGCACGAAAAGCAAGAATACGTTTATTTAATTGCCAATCATTATCAATATAATGAGCAGTAATGGTAATAAAATAATTACTACCTACAGATGCTGACCAAATATCAGAAGTTAATGAAATTTTTTACATTTAAAGTAGAAAGTGTTTTAATTAAACTTTGTTTCATTGCTAAAAAGTTAGTCATAGCTACTCTTCTAAATGTACGCCTACTAGTTCTTTTGTAAGCAGGTTGTAGGTTTAATTTAACATATTCTTCAAAATTAAAAGATTCACATAAACTAAAAGGTAATTCATCCTTAACTATCCATTTTACAAGTGCTTTTCTTTGATTTTCATGATTATATGCAAAATTACCTACAAGTAATCTCCCTTGTATATTAAGGGTACTTTGAGTTTGAGCATGAGAATCATGCATCCTATGACTCTCTTGATGTCTTTTTAAATGCCCTGTTCCCCCACTACTACTACAACTATAAAGTTTGGCACATTTTTTACATTTAGCTTTCCAGACTCCATCAACCATAACTCTATCAAATTCATTCCATACAGCACTAGTCCTCTTACGAGAAGAGGTTTGATCTCCACTCGGTTCACTAGTTCTAGAGGAACTAGGAACATGGGGTTGGGGATTAGTTTCTTCTCCCTCAGAAACAGGAGGAATGCCAAACTGACTTTCCTCAAAAGATGACATATCTAAATTGATGAATTCAAAAAATAAAAACTAACCACAAGGAGGAATTGAGTAGAGGGTCGGAGGGCAGAGGCAGAGCCGAGATTCTGAGCTTCCTCTTGTGCTCTCAACAGGAGTGACCTTCTCTTCTCAACAGGAACCTCCTCTTGTGTAGCACTTGAACACTTGCTAAATGCAAACTAAAAATTAAATTGCTAGAAGAGCACTTTAGAAGAGAGAAATAATAGTAGTAGAGAAGGAGAGAATAGTTGGTTTGGAACCGTTGCGGGCCGTGCCAGGCACGGCCCGTCTCGTGCCGTGCCCGGCCCGGCCCGCCAATAGACGGGCCTGGGGCCGGGCCGGGCTACTGTTCCGTGCTGAACGGGCCGTGCCGGCACGGCCCGCTTCATAAGCGGGCCGGGCCAGGCACGGCCCGTTTAGACCTCGGGCCCGATGGGCCTGGGCCGGGCCGGCCCGGCACGGCCCGATGCCCAACTCTACCGGAGGATAGTTCTTAGGATCCAACTTGATAGAGATGATGCCCGGATGATCCATAGGAATAAAGAATGATTGGATCAAAACCAATCACTGGGCCAAGAAAATGTAGGATTGAAAATGGAGACGAGATTTGCAAAGAACAAAACTTTTGGCAAGATAATAGAAGGAAGACAAATTACTTATAACGATGGATCTGATACCATGACAATATTGGTGAAAACGTTTCTCGTTCCATTCCTAACCCAAGCATGGGTATGTATAAGTACAAGGGACAAAAAAATTGGTAAGTATGGCTGTACAAAAGTGGGAAGCATTACTGTACAAAAATAGTAAGTCTGGTTGCGACAACTATGGAATATTTACATACAAAATCGGAGGAGAATATTCAAAGATGACACTACTGATTTGGCTAATTGTGGCTTAAGTTGACCCTTGATTACCGAGATTATAGTTGATGCTTGATTGCCGAGATCATGGCTTGATTCTGTCCTTGATTCCTAGAGATTCCATTGACAAAAAAATAGGTGAGAATATTCAAAGATAGCACTGCTGATTATGGTTTTTTTTTTTTTTGATACAGCGGTGACTCACTCTAGTCATGCATGAGTGCATCCAATAAAGTCAGAAAAAATTATATGATGGAGTAGGGAAAGAATAGATTCCTGATCTTCCCAAAGAAACATTTTTGAATGGTACCCAGCATAGGAGGCGACCCAGCCCGCTGCACTGTTCGCCTCCCAATAGACATGAGAAGTCCGAAAGGAGCCAAACTCAATCCCGAAGAAGTGGGTGCCGATCGTCACCGATGTTTTATCCTCGAATCCACTCAATCACCGTAGTTGAGTCTCTTTCCAAGTAAATGTTGTCCGTTCTAAGAACCCATCTTGCATAGGTGATCCCCTCCCATGCCACCCTCAAATCTTCTCTGAATGTTGACTCATCAAAAATGCATTGCCCCCCTGCTGCGACGAGTCTGGAGTTGCGATCCCTAATCACAAAGCCAACAGCTCCTCTACCTCCATTTTAAGATATACAACCGTCGAAGTTAACCTTAAGAGCGCAAGGGGGAGGGGGCTCGCAAGATAAAAAACCACCCTAATCGTTGTAATAGCTAAGTGGGAGCCCCAGATGTTCCTAGCCGCCCTAGGTAAAACCACCGCAGTAGTGTTGGTGACCTCTGCAGCATGAAGTAGAGCCCTATCTATAACCATCCTCGGGTGCACCCTACCATCCTCAAAGATCCGGGCATTTCTATCCAACTAAATGTGATAGGCCACATAAACACATCTGATGGCTCGCTCCATTGTATTGGGCCTCCGCAAGGACTCCTTCAGGTGACCTAAGAAGTCCTCTGTTGAGTGTATGGCCTATGCTGTGCTAGGTGGAGCCATCAGAGCCATGGCACACCCCTATATTTGAGCCGCACGTGGGCCCAAAAAGAACATGACTGATAGTCTCCTCCACCTCTGGGCACCACACATACTAGGGTGACTCTCACTCCCCTCTTGGCCAACACGTCCTTGATCGACAGACATCTCTATGCCACCTTCTATACAAACAAGGCGACATATAGGTGGACATGTAACCTCCAGATCCAGCCCTCATCAATCCGCCGGGTCGTCCCCTCCCTGTCACGGTCTTGTAGGTCTCGGGCACTGACCTTCGATCTTCCAGTCCCTCTCTATACCCTCACATCCGCAGTCTCTCCTGTGGGTATTGGCAAAGCCAGAACCTTCTGGGCCAACTGCTTCCCAAAGGCTCAATGAACCAGATCCATATTCCATCTCCTCTCCCCTAGGACGATCAGGTCATAGACCTTAGATCTCGCCATGCACCCCGAGTCGATCATGGTGGGCCACCAACCAAGTGGCTATTCAGTCAGCCATCTATCCTCTAAGACGTCAATAGTTCTACCGTCCCCAATCATCTAGCTGGCTAAGGGGAGCACCCTCAGGGCACAAGCACAAATCTTCATCCAAATGGAAGAGCTGTGGCACTTAGTGCGGAAACCAGGCCGGGAGCTCAAGTCCCCATACTTGGCCCTTATCAAGGTGCACCAGAGACTCTTAAGTTTCAAGATAAATTAGACTGAGTGCCTAGTCGCCAGGACTCTCACCTCGCCACCAAGGAGTGAACACTCAGCTCTCCATTCCTAGTTGGCTAGCAGGTGACATCCCATGCTAACAAGTGAGTGCTGCTCCTGTTGGGAATTGTATCCTAAAAGTCAATCGTCAGCATATTGATGATTGAATTTTGTAAATGAATTGACAAATTAATAAAGTGTTATTGATAGTATGCGTGCAGAGGGCTAAGCATGAATTTCAGAAAATTTTTATGCGGAAAGAACGGGTTAAACATTTTAACCCATAACATGCTTGATATTTTAGATATTTTAACTCTGGTACCAGTCGAAGACAATCTTCAACTGCACATCACATGTGGCACGGGCTCAGTCCCAATACATAGGGTGACACCCGCACGTGCCTATCAAAGCACTCAACATATGAGCCCCCGGGTGGAGAGCCACGCTTCGTCACACGATCACGCGTGAGAGTTTCCGAGAATCGGATAGTCTCCACTAATCCTTTGCTTTGACACCAAATATCACAAAGCCCTCAGATCCCGAGAATTGTGTGATTCGAATAAATATGCATAAATCACAACTTCTTGTGATTTGAAGATTGAGATCATATCTCAATCGTAAAAGAGATCAGGTCTCTTACCTTTAGAAGGGGGTTCCTTCAAGGATGCTTCGCAGCCGCACAAGCGTCCGGCCTCGATGACTCGTCCACGCGAAGCTCCGGAATGATCAGCTCCCGGGGAGTGCTAGCTCGCAGGGAGGCAGAAGGTTGGCTGAAAAGGAGAAGGAAGAAGATGGACCTTCACAGCTCAAGAACTCCTTCTTGGGCTTTCACCTTCAGAGCTACTCTCTCCTCTCACTCTCTTTCTCTGGTGCTCTTTTTTTGTGTTAAGAAGAAGGAAGAGGGGTGGCCTATTTATAGGCCAAGAAGAAGGTGAGGTGTCCCTATGAGGTGTCCTGTGAGGTGTCCTGCCAGGACACATGTCACACATGCAAGAAAGAGAGATGTCCTGCTCCGCCACGTGTCACGCATGCAAAGGGGTGAGGTGGCCTGGAGGGCGATGTCATGGATGACCTCATGAGGCAGATGAGGTCATGGATGACATCAGGAAGAGTGTGAGGTATCCAGGCCCGCCACATGTCACACATGCAAACAAAAGAGGTATCCTGCTCCGCCACGTGTCACGCATGCAAAGGGGTGAGGTGGCCGGGATGTGGGTCCCACATATAGTATGTGGGTCCCACCTAAGCAGGACATGGGTCCCACATACAGTATGTGGGTCCCACCTAGGCAGGACGTGGGTCCCACATACAGTATGTGGGTCCCACATAGGGAAGGAAGTTCTAGTCATACTAGGATCATAATTGATTTTAATCCAATTTGACTCCAGCCAAATCTGATTTGGTTGAGCAAATTAGACATTTTCACCAAACCAATTTTGGTGTCAATTACGGTTTTACCAATTTCAAATCATATTTGAATTTGGTCAAGCCCAATCTCTATTACTCAATCAAATTGAGTCTAATCAGTGATCTAATCACCAATTAACTTCTCCAAGCAACAATTGCTTAGGGCAATCAGTCAATCACATTGACTATTTTACCTCTAGACGATTCTCAATCGTCAATCAGCCATTTGATCAATCCTGAAACTTCTAAGCGTGTGACCTTACAGGTTCGAACCTAAGCCGGTAGTACAAGAATACTTTCTGCACTAATCGAAGTAACCATCTAGCAATGGGACCCGACGACCGGATAGGCCGAATAGATGCAAAGCAACATTCTAGAACCTATGGACTATGGTTACTGCATAATTCATCCTTGTGGAGTGATTGATTAAAACCCTATTTGATTTTGATGAGCTCAAAGCATTTGAGTATATCTCTTGTTTACTAATGAATTCAATTAAGTGTTTCAGTGAAAATCTTGTCTAAGTGTCTCTAGACTTGGTTCATAATATTTTGGATAAGTTAAGAAGTCAGCTTGAACCAAAGTCTGAGACTCGAGTCGACTCCAGAGTATCACGAGTCGACTCCAAGCGTATCAAGTTCACTGGCACGAGCTCGAGTCGACTCCGGATCAGTACGAGTCGACTCCGACTGAGAACAGACAGACGAACAGAAAGCATCAACTCAAAACCTGTCAGCGAGTCGACTCCTGAACTGCGCGAGTCGACTCCGATGTTCACCGAGTCGACTCCAGGGTAGTATGAGTCGACTCCTAGGAGTCACAGGCAGAAAAGTCAGAGAGCAGTTTTCGGGTCTGAGATTCGAGTCGACTCCAGTGGAACGCGAGTCGACTCCGATGGTTGGCAAGTCGACTCCAAAGAAAGTGAGAGTCGACTCTCAGAGGAACACAAGAAAAAAGTCAGAGAACGTTTTTCGGACTCTGAGATTCGAGTCGACTCCCGCAATACGCGAGTCGACTCCTAGACACCGCGACCCCAAATGATGACCCAAGAATTGATTTAAAGATTGATTTTGATGATCACAAAACCTTGAAGTATAATTACTAATGTTTGTGTTGCAAGAAGAAAGATATTTATTTTGCTAGAAACATAACAAGTTGGAAGAACACAAGAAGGCCTCCAAAGCTCTCAAGAAAAGTTGAAAGAAAGCTACAATTTATTGGCCCAAGTATCAAGTTCAAAGAATTCAATTTAGAAGAGCAAGTTTTAAAAAAAAATTCAAAGGAAAGGCACTCGAGTCGACTCCTACAGTTCCGAGTCGACTCCAAGGAGCAACAGACAGCCGGACAGAAAGATTCATCTCAGAACCTGTCAACGAGTCGACTCCTGAAGAGCGCGAGTCGACTCCGATGCTTGCCGAGTCGACTTCAGGGTAGTACGAGTCGCCTCCAGGGAGTCACAGACAGAAAGACAGAGAAGTTATTTTGGAACCTGAGAGCCGAGTCGACTCCAGTGGAACGCGAGTCGACTCCGATGGTTGGCAAGTCGACTCCAAAGAAAGTGAGAGTTGACTCTCAGAGGAACACAAGAAAAAAGTCAGAGAACATTTTTCGGACTCTGAGATTCGAGTCGACTCCCGCAATACGCGAGTCGACTCCTAGACACCGCGACCCCAAAGAAGACAGAAGACCAATCTGCTGTGTCTGAGAGCCGAGTCGACTCCCGCAAAATCCGAGTCGACTCCGAGGCAGCGCAACCCCAAAGACAGAAGAGGGTATTTTCGTCTCTGAGAGGCGAGTCGACTCCCAGACAGTTCGAGTCGACTCCAAGGCAGCGCGACCCCAAAATACAGAGGATCAGTTTTCGGGCTCTGAGAGCCGAGTCGACTCCAAGAGAATCCGAGTCGACTCGAGAAAGAAAATCAGAAAGTATGTCCTCTGAATTCATGGGATGAGCTGACTCCGAAGATGCCAAGTCAGCTCCAGATGTTGGCGAGTCGACTCCGGGTTAAGACGAGTCGACTCCCAGTCGAGGATGCACAATAATTCAAATTTGGAACAGTGGCCGAGTCGTCTCCAGTAAAGCACGAGTCGACTCCTGCAACAGACGAGTCGACTCCTGATCGCGCGAGTCGACTCCGATCCCAACGGTAATATTGTCAGGAAGTGCAGACTGTGTCCAACGGCTCTATTTTTGTCTCTAACGGCTAGATTCTTGTTTCCACGCCATCTAAAGCTATAAAAACAAGAGGAGAGCTAGGGGAGAAGGGATGGAAGTGGAAGAAAACATTTAGGAAAGAGATTACAAGGGAAATCTCTCATAAGCACAAAAAGGGCCATTCAAAGTGAAATAGAGAGAAGAAGAGCATCCAAGTGAATCCCAAAGCTTCCTCTTCATCCGTGTGCTGCCTCGGAAATCCTCTACTTCGTGCCAAATCAGAAGAGGGTCAAGTAAAGAAGAAGCCGAGCTCCTTTATCTTCAAAACTCGTTTGAGGGCTTCTCTTTACTCTCTTTGTTTATATTGTTATATTTGCTTATTTAAGAAGCTTTGATTTGTTTTACACTTTGTTTTAATATCCTGTAACTTGATTCAATCAAGGGATTGAATCAAGGGGTTAAGGTTTGTTGGTGAGCCAAAGGAAAAACCAACGGTGTTAGGTTTGTTGGTGAGCCGAGGGTAAAACCAACGTGTAAGGGTTCGATTGTGATCCCGGAAAAACAATCGGAGTGGTTCTAGTCGGTGAGCCTGGGAAAACCGACCGAGTTCGTTGTGCGCTCGTAAAACAACAAGTTGGGTTGTGAGCTTGTAAAACAACCGGCTGTAATCTGTAGGATTATAGTGAAATTCCCAAGAGGTCTTGGGGAGTGGATTGTTCGTCCTTTCCTGTCCACCTAAAAATATGCTAGACAGATCGTTGTTAGAACCGACGAACAAAAGTTAAATTTAATTTACTCTTACCTGTTCTACTCGAAGAATAGCGGTTGTAAGAGGTCGATCCACAGGGAGGCGATTGGAGTTGCATAAAAATTAGAACGTTCACTCGGATTCAAAATCGACTTTTGAATGATGGAAGAAAAAAACATTATTTTAAGGATGTTGATGGATTCTCTAGTCTACCGGAGAATGTTTTTTTTATTGAAATTAACTAAAAGACAGGTATTTAAATTCAAAAAGCATTTAATTAATCAAAGAAGAGTTTTGGCATAAATTAAAATGGATAAAACTAAGAGGATTGAAGCAAACATAGATTTCATAAAAGAAGATTTAATGTATTGCATAAAAGAAATTAAAATTTCAGCATAAATAAAATCTCAAAAGTAAAACTCTCCATCAAAATAAAATTCTCTAAATTTAAAACTTAAAATATTGCTCTCAATTAAAATTCAGACTAAAAACAACACATTGCTCTTTAATTAAACTTAAAATAAGAACAACATGATACTCAAAACAGAATCACTAACACAAATTAAAAATATAACCTCTAAAAGAAAAACAACTAAAATAATAAAAAAATAAAAAAAAAACAAAAGAAATGTAATGCTCTGTTTTCAAATCTGAAAACAGAGCATTACTCTTCCGAATCGTCTTGGACCAAACCCGCCAAGCTCCTCTGTTCTTTGGCCTTCAACCGAGCACTCCCCCCTTTGGTTTCCACCCAAAACCGAGCACTCCCCCCTTTGGTTTCCACCCAAAACCGAGCACACCCCTCTCTTAGTCTTCCCCTCTTTATATAGCCAACTCTCACTCGGCTCATGCCTGATCTCACGGGATGCTGGAAGGATTGATCACAGAAGAGATTTGGTTGCGGGATTGCTGGGCTGATCGCTCCGGACGACTTCCTTCTTTGGCCACGGGATGATTCGGAATGGAGCTTGGAATCGCTCGGAACGGCAGCTGGGCTGGCACGCGGACGTGCTGGAATGGAAGGTTGCTACGGCTGGAGGTGCGGACGGAGGCGTTGATCGCGGGAAGGCTGAGATGTTGGGATCAAGCGTGATCACAGAAGATGCTTGGGGGATCCGATTGCTGGGGCATGGAAGAGATCTTGGAAGCTTCACGGCTGGAGCGGAAGGCAGGATGGCCGAATTGGAAGCTTCGTGGATGGCTGGGGCGGCTGTGAGGCGCTGGGATCACGGAATGGATTTGGGACGCATGCGGAAGGTGGGGACACTGGCTGGTGAATCCTTTCTTCTCCCCTTCTTTCGCATGGGATCTGGCACGCGGTTGATTTGGAGACCCTGGGATGTTTGCTGCTTGCTGGCACGCTGGGGACGCGGGCGGCTTGGATCACGGAAGCGAATCGGGAAGGAGGATAGCTGCATTGGAAGGAGCTGGGAGACACCAAGTTCCATTCAATTAGTCATATAGAAAAAAAATAGTGTGATATGAAATTTGGCTTGTAGACGGGTCATCTTGGAGGTCAAGTGCAATTCTTTCGAGTCATGGGTCACCCAGCACCTTATAGTTATGATATGGCCAAATTAGATTTGCCCAAAATTCTTTCCCAAAAGCACAAAGAAATTGGACCCGATTTGAATCCGAACCCGACTCGGATCCGAACCCGACTCGGACCCGATTTGAAGTCAAATTTGTACTCAATGTGCATTTTATCTCTAATTTATACTAATCTATGTTAAACCCAAATGTAATATTAATCCAGTGAATTTATCATTATCGGTTAACAATAACACTAATTTTAGTAACATGTAGGTCGCACTTTTGTGCTCTCATCACACCCCCCAAGTAGCTTATTGCTAGTCTCTAGCAATTCAGTGCGAAAATGATAAAATGAGAGAGCAAAAGTGTTATTTATTATATAAATATACTAAGATAAATACTCACTTTCGTAGAGCATTACGATTGCACTTAGCATGTGCAACAAGCCGTTAAACCCCTAGGTTACCCTAGGGGACGAGTGTTGTCTCGTGAGGGTTTGCAGTGAAGTTACCCACAAACTTCATGAGTCAGGGATTTCCAAATTTTAACTCGAAATTTGAACAAGTATTACTGTATGAAACTAGAATTGCAAGGACAATAGAGACTTGTTGTTATCATATTTAAACAGACTCTAACTCAAATTTCATTACACCCCATCTATCTGCTAACAAGTCAAGAATGTAGTGAGGTGCAAGATAGTATCATATAAATGAGTGGCTTTTACTTTACTTCCAACATGATTACTTTAGTTTTCAAAACTTTCTAGAGTTAAATGGTAATGAACACCCCGGATTTATTTATTCATTTTTTTTTCATCATTTTTTTTCAGACTGAGTGCTAAGAAGAATGACTTGTGCAATATCTAGCCTTATTAAGCTTTCTAGCTAACCCATGTAGCGAGTGTTAGGCCAATGACTCCCGATCCAGATGGCTCAGGGCACTAGGTGTAGAGACACCCTAACAGGCTTAATAACTCAGGTTAACTAGGCTTCAAGGCCAAATTAGTCACTCAGAGTTTACTCTCAATCATCCTCACCTTTTTACGCGAACACTCGCTGCTTGCCAGGCAGGAGGCCCGGTTACTCAGTGAGAAGACTTAAATTAAACTCATTATTTTATTTTATTTTGTCTTCTTTTTTTTTTTTTGGTTAGGCTAGGGTGTTCATGACACATATAACTCTAAATTATCCCAAAAATTGAAAGTATTCATATTAGTCGTAAGTTTACATACCCCACTATTCATGTGCTTACGTGTAGGTGCTAACTCATCTTGTATCATGTTAGCGGAAGATAGGTGGGATGAAAACTTAAGCTAGAACTGCTATCATATTTCTTAACTCAAAGCTATTGTCAGAGCAATTCCTAGTTTGTACAGCCAAAAAGATTAGAGTTTGAGTTAAAAATTTGAAATCCTCTTTTTTTTATTATTTTTTTGAAATTTTAATAATTTTTATTTTATTAATTTTTTTTAATTGCATAAAAAAATCAAAAATATTCTCTCCCTTTTTCTTTTTTTTTTGAAGAAAAATCAAAAATATTCTCACCCCCATACTAAATCTAACATTGTCCTCAATGTTAAAGAAAATTTAAAGCAGTAAGAGGACAGAGGAGAAGGTACCTGATATGGGCGGGTAAATTGGGGCAAAATACCCCCAAACCTGCATTTTTTTTTTTTGAGAATATTTACATGTTGGGTTGCCTCCCAAGAGCGCTAAGTTTTATGTCTTCAGCCAGACAATTATAATTCATTCATGATAAACAGGGTCGGTCAGAAGTGTCTCCTCGACTTCTGGACTCAAATACTCAAGGTATGGTTTTAAACGATGTCCATTAACTTGAAATGACCTACCATCTTTAGTATTGCATATTACTACCGCACCATGCGGATGTACTTTCTCTACCGTGTATGGGCCAGTCCAGCGGGATTTAAGTTTTCCAGGAAATAGATGTAATCGAGAATCATATAAGAGAACTTTTTGTCCTTGGTAAAACTCTTTACGAGTAATCATTTTATCATGCATGACTTTCATGCGATCCTTGTACTTCTTAACACACTCGTAAGCATCGTTCCTAATTTCTTCAAGCTCGTCAAGCTGAAGCTTTCTATGTTCTCCCGCCTTGTCGAGATCGAAATTTAAGCGTTTGATTGCCCAATAGGCCTTGTGTTCTAACTCGACAGGTAAATGGCAAGCCTTGCCATAGACAATCCTGTATGGGGACATTCCAATTGGTGTTTTGTAGGCCGTACGATATGCCCACAATGCATCTGTTAACCTAAGGGACCAATCCTTTCGAGATGGATTGACAGTTTTCTCAAGGATGGTCTTGATTTCTCTGTTGGAAATCTCAACTTGTCCACTCGTTTGTGGATGATATGGTGTACCGACCTTATGGGTGATGTTGTACTTCCTAGCAAGGGCTTTAAAAATTCTATTGCAAAAATGTTTCCCCCCATCACTAATGATAGCACGAGGGGTGCCAAAGCGAGCGAAGACAGACTCCTTAAGAAACTTGATCACTACTTTGTGATCATTGGTCTTACACGCGATAGCCTCAATCCACTTAGATACATAGTCAACAGCTAGGAGTATGTACTGGTGCCCAAATGACATAGGAAAAGGACCCATAAAATCAATACCCCAAACATCAAAGATTTCTATAATTAAGATTGGGTTTAGGGGCATCTCATTTTTTCTTGAAATTTTTCCTAGTCTTTGACATCGGTCACATGCTTTGCAATACTCGTGTGAGTCATGAAATAGTGTGGGCCAATAGAATCCGCACTGCAAAACCTTTGCAGCCGTCTTTTTACCACTGAAATGACCACCACAAGCGTGGTCATGACAAAAGGAAAGGACATTCCTTTGATCGTGTTCAGGGATGCATCGTCTGATGATTTGATCAGGACAGTATTTGAACAGGTATGGTTCATCCCAAAAATACCATTTTACACGAGCTAGGAAGCGAAATTTCTCTTGTTTGGTCCATGAACGGGGCATTCGTTCAGTAACTAGATAGTTGACTACATCAGCATACCATGGAACATTGGTATGGGAAATCATCATTAGTTGTTCATCAGGGAAGGTCTCGGACACAGGTAATGATTCTGCAGATGACTCAACAATTAGTCTGGACAAGTGGTCAGCTACTACATTTTCAGATCCCTTTTTGTCTCGAATTTCGAGATCAAATTCCTGGAGCAATAGGATCCAACGAATGAGCCTTGCCTTAGCATCCTTCTTTGTGAGAAGGTACTTAAGGGCGGCATGATCAGAATAAATAAGGACCTTGGATCCTATAAGATAGGGACGAAATTTGTCTAGAGCAAAGACAACAGCCAACAACTCTTTTTCAGTGGTAGAATAGTTAAGTTGGGCATCATTCAGAGTTTTGCTCGCATAGTGAATCACATGGGGCAGCTTCCCCACTCGCTGACCTAGGACGGCACCTATTGCATAATCGGATGCGTCACACATGATTTCAAATGGCAAACTCCAATCAGGGGACCTTATGATGGGTGCTGAGGTTAGTTCAGACTTTAGTCTTTCGAAAGCAGTTATACAAATTGGCAAAAAATTAAAAGTAGCATCTTTCGCCAACAAATCGCATAAGGGTTTCGACAATTTACTGAAATCCTTGATAAAGCGGCGGTAAAAACCCGCATGCCCTAAAAAGGATCTGACTTCCCTAACAGTCTTAGGAGGTGGCAATTTAGCAATTAATTCTACTTTGGCCTTATCCACCTCAATTCCTCTTTGTGACACAATGTGTCCCAAAACAATACCTGATTGGACCATAAAATGACATTTTTCCCAGTTAAGAACTAAATTTTTCTCTTTACATCGTTCTACAACAAGGGTCAAGTGATGCAAACATTCATTAAAGTTAGATCCGAATACAGAAAAGTCATCCATAAAAACTTCTAAAAATTTCTCCACCATGTCGGAGAAAATACTCATCATACACCGCTGGAATGTAGCCGGTGTATTACATAACCCAAAAGGCATGCGACGATAGGCAAAAGTACCATAAGGACAGGTGAATGTGGTTTTCTCTTGATCCTCACGTGCAATTGGTACTTGGTTATATCCAGAATAACCATCAAGAAAACAGTAATGAGAGTGGCCAGCTAGACGTTCTAACATTTGATCAATGAAGGGTAGTGGGAAGTGGTCTTTCCTAGTCATGGCGTTAAGCTTCCTATAGTCGATGCATACTCGCCATCCCGTTTGGACTCGAGTAGGGACTAACTCATTGTGATCATTTTTCACCACAGTGATGCCTGACTTTTTAGGTACGACTTGAACTGGGCTTACCCACTGACTATCAGAAATAGGATATATAATTCTTGCATCTAACAGCTTGATGACCTCAGCTCGAACTACGTCCTTCATGATTGGATTAAGTCGCCTTTGTGGTTCTCTAGAAATTTTTGCATCTTCTTCTAGATGGATTTTATGTTGGACCACAGAAGGACTAATCCCCTTAATATCAGCTATAGACCAACCGATAGCTTCCTGATTCTTCCGAAGGACACTTAACAACTTCTCTTCCTGTTCTTTAGTTAGATTCGATGCAACTATAACAGGTAAGGTCTTGTTTTCCCCAAGAAATGCATACTTCAAGTTTTCGGGAAGGTCTTTGAGTTCTAGTTGTGGAGGTTTGACATTGGATGACACTAGCTGAGATTCCGAAATAGGCAATGATTCAAACTTGGTGGCCCATCTGCTAGTATCCATCACAGGAATGGAATCTAACAATGCATTAACCTCTTGACTTGACTCACAATCTTGACCAAAATTAGCCAAACATCTTTCTAATGGGTCAGAATAATTCGACTCTTCAAAAGAACTGCTAATTATATTCTCAATCATGTGAATTTCTTCCAAATCGTCCATCGCAGTTGACTGACTACTACTATGAAAAACATTGAGCTGGACAGTCATGTTCCCAAAGGCTAGAGTCATTATTCCATTTCGGCAACTAATCACAGCATTTGAAGTGGCCAAAAATGGTCTACCTAGGATCACCGGGATGTGACTTTCTGGATTTTTTACTGGTTCAGTTTCAAGGACTACAAAATCCACAGGGTAGTAGAATTCATTAACTTTTACAATCACATCCTCCACAATTTCTTTGGGATACTTCACAGTCCTATCTGCTAATGACAAGGTAATATTTGTGGACTTTAATTCCCCCAAACCTAGTTCGGTGTAGACAGAATAGGGTAATAGGTTTACACTTGCTCCTAAGTCTAATAGGGCTCTCCAAATGATGGTTTCTCCTATTTTAATCTCAACAGTGGGGCAACCAGGGTCCTTGTATTTTGGGGCAATCTGCTGTTGAATAAGAGATGAGGCTTGTGCAGCCATCACAGCTTGCCTAGGAATACTGGTTTTCCTTTTTACCGTAGTTAGGTCTTTTAAAAATTTTGTATAGGAGGGGATCTGTCTGATGGCATCTAGGAAGGGTAAATTTATCTGGACATTTTTAAAGACTTCCATGATTTCATCGTACTGAGATTTTTTCTTTGAGTCTTGTAGTCTACTAGGAAAGGGAGCCTTAGGTGTGTAAGTTTCTATTGGTTTCTCCTTTATTCCTTGTGTTCCCTGTTCTTGTGTCTTTTTCTGGGTGGGATTTGGTTCATGCTTTTCTTCTTTTTCTTGCACAGGAAGTTAGACTTTGTTGTCCACTTGCTTGCCAGACCGTAAAGTGGTAATTGCTTGGACTTCATGGGTAGGGTTTCCATTAGAATCAATCTGAAACTGGCCTCTCGGCCCTTGATTCTGTTGTCTACTAGGGTTAGGTACTGGCTGACTGGGCAATTCACCTTTCTTCCTATCCCCTAGAGAGTTGGCTATTTGGCTCAGACTAACCTCAAGTTTTGCAATCGCTTGCGCATGGAATTGGTTAGTCTGGGTTTGAGCCATGTTGGTCTGTTGTTGTTGTTGGATGAAGTCTTGTTGCTGCTTCATCATGTTAGCCATCATGGCTTCCAATGATGTAGTTTGCTGAGGGATAGGGGCACTATAAGTAGGGATAAGTGGAGCCAATGATTGGTTTATTTGTGATGGACCTATCCTGGAAAAATTCTTCTGAAAACCTGGTGGACCACCTTGATGCTGAATAGGTTCATTTTGCTTGTATGAGAAATTTGGATGGAACCTATTATCAGGGTGGTAAACTGGGCTGAATGAATTGGGAGTGGGCTTCTTGAAGGCACTATATGAGTTTAGAGCATTTGCCTGCTCAGCCTTAATGTTGGGTAAACTAGGACAGCACTCCACTAGATGCTCAGAACTATTACACAAGATACATAAACTATGTGGCTCGTGATCCACTTTCATTATGGGATTTAACTCTTTGTATGAACTCGAGCTTGTAGAAACAGTGAAAGCATCAAACTTCTTGCTTAAGTTGTTCATTCCAGTCACCAGATTGGACATGACATTTTTGAGTTTTGGGTCTGCCTTCATTTCATAATTACCTGGTTTTCTAGACCCGAACTCATCTCTATTTATTTCCTCACCATAGCTACTCCAATTTTGGGCGTTCTCGGCTAAGTCAACAAGAAATTCATAGGCTTGATCCGGGGTTTGGTTCATGAACCTACCCTTGTGCATGGACTCGATCATGTTTCTATGTGCTGGAGGTAGTCCTTTGTAAAAGAAATGTACTAGATCAGCCTTGTCAAGCCCATGGTGCGGGCACTTGACCAAAAGATCATGGAATCTTTCCCAAAGTTGAGAAAATTCCTCCTCTGATTTTCCTCTAAAAGTTCTTATAGCATCCTTAATTTTTTCTGTTTTAATCATGGGGTAAAATTTTACCATGAACTTCCTAGATAGTTGTTCCCATGATGTGATAGAATTTGAAGCAAGGGAATACAGCCATGCAGCAGCACGATCCTCTAAAGTCATTGGAAACAATCTTAATTTAATACCCTCTTCATCTAAGTTTTGATTTTTAAACGTTTGACAGATTGTCAAAAATTTGTTTAGATGAATGTAGGGTTGTTCACTCTCGAACCCATGAAACTTGGGTAACATATTTATTGTTGCAGCCCGAATCTCGAATTGGGCTGCATTATTAATTGGTAATACTATGCAAGTAGGGGGACTAGCGGATGCGGGTGCAAACAATTCATTCAGGGTTCTAATATGTTCACCCATTGTAGAGATCGACGGTTGGTTTACAGTTCGCAGGTTATGATGAAAAGTTCTGTCAATCTCAGGATCAAATGGGGTTAATTTATCCCTTAATGATCTTCTACCATGCATACATTATCAATAACTTAATTAGACTCGACTCCTAAACGAAATCCTAAAAGAGAAGAGAAGGGCTAGACACAGATGACCACAATCAACACCACATAACAATTTGACCCTATTAGTCTTAGAGCTAAGTGAGGTTTAGTAGCTTCTTAAATCTAGTTGCACAGAGACTTATCAGGTTAAAAAGTTTCTGAAATTCTCTCTAGATTAGACAGCTCCTAATCTCCCTTTCAGATTAAGCTTGAGCTTACCAGTTAAGTGATCCAGTAACCAGTGACCAGGAAAGTCCCGGGGTGTGCGGTGGTGCCAGAAGGGATACACCGATACCACAATACCCGTAACAGTTCTCACTGTTGTAAAACTTTCCTAGACATCACCAATTACTAAATCCTCACTGGAGTGGCTTTCAGCCGCTTCTTTCCAAGAGCCTAATTGAGCTCGAAAACCCTAAGGCCAACGTCTAATTTGATTTTAATTTAATTTGGCTTAGGATAAGTATGCAAGGTGGTGATTTTTGGGCTAAGGACAGGTAATGACTTTCCGACCTTATCTTTTTAATGGGTTTTGCCCTTAATTACTTTATGCAAATGCTTAATACTAAATGCAGCAAATAATCAATATTTTTTAAAGTTTATGCAATGTCATTAGGTTGTACTGATTAAATGAGCAAGCAATTTTTTTATTTTTATTTTTCTTAATTTTTTTTAATTTTATGTTGTTTTTTTTTTTAATTTTTAATATAGGAATAACTTGAATGTAAACTAAAACTAATCCTTATGCGTCAGTCAATCTCCGAATGCCCGTTGAATAAGCTCTGGAGATTACTCCGTGAGGAGCCCCAATAGAGGTATGATCACCTCGGGGGATTGCACCCTATCAATTACTAGCAAAAATAATATATATTTTTTTTGTTTTTTTCTTTTTAATTTTTATTTTTAATTTACTTAACTTTTTTTTTAAAATTTTTTTTTAATTTCAAATTTCGAATCACAGAATTCAAATTTTGAATTTAAATTTTTTTGAATTTTTGAATTTTGGAAATTTTTCAATTTTTTTTACTTTTTTAGAAAACTTTAAATTTCGAATTTCAAATTTTAGAATAACTAATAAAAAAAAAACTTATAATGACTAATAATAACTACAAAATTACTTAACTAAAAATAATCAAAATAAGAAAAACTAATAAAAATAAAAACTTACTACCGGAGTGCGTTCACTCCGGGTATCCAAAATCCAATTTGATCTTCGTGATCGTTCTTGCTTCTCGATTTGCCTCCCCGGCAACGGCGCCAAAATTCTGTTCGTCCTTTCCTGTCCACCTAAAAATATGCTAGACAGATCGTTGTTAGAACCGACGAACAAAAGTTAAATTTAATTTACTCTTACCTGTTCTACTCGAAGAATAGCGGTTGTAAGAGGTCGATCCACAGGGAGGCGATTGGAGTTGCATAAAAATTAGAACGTTCACTCGGATTCAAAATCGACTTTTGAATGATGGAAGAAAAAAATATTATTTTAAGGATGTTGATGGATTCTCTAGTCTACCGGAGAATGTTTTTTTTATTGAAATTAACTAAAAGACAGGTATTTAAATTCAAAAAGCATTTAATTAATCAAAGAAGAGTTTTGGCATAAATTAAAATGGATAAAACTAAGAGGATTGAAGCAAACATAGATTTCATAAAAGAAGATTTAATGTATTGCATAAAAGAAATTAAAATTTCAGCATAAATAAAATCTCAAAAGTAAAACTCTCCATCAAAATAAAATTCTCTAAATTTAAAACTTAAAATATTGCTCTCAATTAAAATTCAGACTAAAAACAACACATTGCTCTTTAATTAAACTTAAAATAAGAACAACATGATACTCAAAACAGAATCACTAACACAAATTAAAAATATAACCTCTAAAAGAAAAACAACTAAAATAATAAAAAAATAAAAAAAAAACAAAAGAAATGTAATGCTCTGTTTTCAAATCTGAAAATAGAGCATTACTCTTCCGAATCGTCTTGGACCAAACCCGCCAAGCTCCTCTGTTCTTTGGCCTTCAACCGAGCACTCCCCCCTTTGGTTTCCACCCAAAACCGAGCACTCCCCCCTTTGGTTTCCACCCAAAACCGAGCACACCCCTCTCTTAGTCTTCCCCTCTTTATATAGCCAACTCTCACTCGGCTCATGCCTGATCTCACGGGATGCTGGAAGGATTGATCACAGAAGAGATTTGGTTGCGGGATTGCTGGGCTGATCGCTCCGGACGACTTCCTTCTTTGGCCACGGGATGATTCGGAATGGAGCTTGGAATCGCTCGGAACGGCAGCTGGGCTGGCACGCGGACGTGCTGGAATGGAAGGTTGCTACGGCTGGAGGTGCGGACGGAGGCGTTGATCGCGGGAAGGCTGAGATGTTGGGATCAAGCGTGATCACAGAAGATGCTTGGGGGATCCGATTGCTGGGGCACGGAAGAGATCTTGGAAGCTTCACGGCTGGAGCGGAAGGCAGGATGGCCGAATTGGAAGCTTCGTGGATGGCTGGGGCGGCTGTGAGGCGCTGGGATCACGGAATGGATTTGGGACGCATGCGGAAGGTGGGGACACTGGCTGGTGAATCCTTTCTTCTCCCCTTCTTTCGCATGGGATCTGGCACGCGGTTGATTTGGAGACCCTGGGATGTTTGCTGCTTGCTGGCACGCTGGGGACGCGGGCGGCTTGGATCACGGAAGCGAATTGGGAAGGAGGATAGCTGCGTTGGAAGGAGCTGGGAGACACCAAGTTCCATTCAATTAGTCATATAGAAAAAAAATAGTGTGATATGAAATTTGGCTTGTAGACGGGTCATCTTGGAGGTCAAGTGCAATTCTTTCGAGTCATGGGTCACCCAGCACCTTATAGTTATGATGTGGCCAAATTAGATTTGCCCAAAATTCTTTCCCAAAAGCACAAAGAAATTGGACCCGATTTGAATCCGAACCCGACTCGGACCCGATTTGAAGTCAAATTTGTACTCAATGTGCATTTTATCTCTAATTTATACTAATCTATGTTAAACCCAAATATAATATTAATCCAGTGAATTTATCATTATCGGTTAACAATAACACTAATTTTAGTAACATGTAGGTCGCACTTTTGTGCTCTCATCATGGATGTAGGTGCTGGGGTGCACCGAACCACTATATGTTTGTTGTGTTTGTAATGCTTCTTGTTATTGTCTAACGTACACACTTACTCACTTAGATAAATTGCATGCTTAACTATTATCCGCGAATTCTTTAGTAGCAAGCATATTCAATCAAGTCACATTCTATACATCAAACTTTTGCTAAGTTGAACTTTCACTGTGCATCTATACAACTTAGCATAATTAATCAAAAACTTTTAGAAGTAGGTTAAAAGTTTTAAAAGACCCAATTCACCCCCCCTCTTGGGTTGTATCTACTGGGCAACAAGTGGTATCAGAGCGGGTGCTCTAAGTTTAATTATTGATCTCACGATCAAGAGCCAAAGATCATGACAACTCAAATAGATAGTTTTCTAGGAGAGGGACAATTAAATGATAGACCTCCACTATTTAATGGCATAAACTATACACATTGGAAAGCACGCATGCGTGTTTTCATACAATCACTAGATTATAATTTATGGAGCATTATAGTCAATGGAACATACACAAACATTAATCATAATGAGAAAATGGCTCAACAAAATTCAAAAGCCATGAACCTATTATATTGTGCATTAGATAGGAATGAGTTTAATTACATATCTTCTTGCATAACTGCTAAAGAAATATGGAATATGCTTGAAGACAAATATGAATGCACTAACAAATCTGAAACATCATGTGTAGAAGAAGAGCAGTATCATATTGCAAATCCATGCTTCATGGCACATGAGGTACATGCTGAAACTGAAATCCATTTTACATTTGATGAACTTCACGATGCCTTTTCTGATTTGTATTTAGAATATAAGAAACTTATTTGTAAGAACAAGAACTTAAAGAATGAAAATCAAATCCTAATAGATGAACAACTGAAACTAACTGATAAAACTGAAATCTTAATTAAAGAAAATAAAGAACTAAATCAAAGAAATCAACTTCTCACCGAAAGCCATGATAAACTTAAGAAAAACAATGAATTACTTTCAGAAGATAACAGAAGATTAACTAAAGAAGTTGACAAATTAAAACTTGTTGTTGAAAGATTTACTTTCAGCTCTGAAAAATTGAACCTAATGATAAATAATCAAAGAGCTGAATTTGACAAAGTTAGATTGGGATATCAACCATGGTACATCCAAAAATCTTTCAAGGATACAGTTGTTAAATCCTCCATTGCCTATCCTAAAACAGACTTTTATAAATATGATGAACAAAAGTTAATTAAAATCCCTTTTGCTCATCCTGAAATAGTTTTTCATAAATTCAATGAACCTAATGAACAAAATCAGAAAATTAAAAATTCATCATCTACTTATGTTAAATCTATGACTGTTAAATTTAACAAGAATATGCAGAATTACACATCTTGTAATCCTAAAATCTACAAGCCTATGGACAAAATAGTTATTAAGAAAATATGGGTTCCAAAAGGAGTAATAATAGCTAACCTGCAAGGACCCAAAAGAGTTTGGGTTCCTAAGTTGAAAATCTGATTATTTGTCAGTAGGTGTGTCTAGCTCTCCAAGGTTCTAATAAAAGATATTATCTGAACAATGGGTATTCTAGACACATGCTGAAGAATGGAACTTAAATGTAATCAAGAAAAATAATTAAAATAGAAGAAATAACTTCAAATTTCTCCATCTTTCTATATTATACTTTACTTATTGTTGGATAAGTTGCTAGATGATTAATCAATTTATTAAAAATAACTCTATGAATTTTCTATATGCTTGATTGAGAGCTTTTATCCATGGCATTATTGTTTATTGATCATAGATATGAAAATGTGTACTTGGTATGCCTTTGAATATTGCACTATAAATACCAAGATTAAAGAAACCATCTTTGGCATATAATATCAACTCATGCGAGTATGGATTTAATTTCTAAAGACTTTGGCATTGGCTTACTTAGATTATCTACTTAAAGGTCAAAGTTTTGCTATGCATGCTAACTAAGGAAACAAACTAAAATCATTTCTAAATCTAAAGATGTTGTTTCCATCTCTAAGTTTTCAAAAGCTTACATTGGATTTGTTCTTGGAAAATAAAACTGAAGTGATTTTCTGTATTTGCTAAATCTTGTAAAAAGTGTTTCAAATGATAAAGGTTTCCAAACTGTGAAAGTATCATGGCACAGTGTTGAAAACCAAAATCCTGATAAAGTTTATACAGAAATTAAGTATTTCAGCACCAAGGACACCTTAAGTAAAATAGGGTTGATAGAATTCTTGAAGAAATGAAAAAGACAATTGTGTATGATAGTAATCTACTTAAATGATTTTTTAAAAAGCTATCATCACTGCTTGTCATACATATGATATCTATTAGATCTATTTTTGATGAAAACTCCTTTTGATCTTCTGAAAAATTGAAAATGAACCATTGCATATCTTTCATATTTTTCAGTCATACACATTATGCTTGATATGTTCTTATGAAAATAATGCCTAGAGATATGTCTATCTTTGGATATCATTCATCAAGCAATGCATATAGAATATTCAATGAAAAGATTTTAGTTGCAGAAATATCAAGTCATTTTATTCTTTATGAGACTAATGATTTATTATCAAAATACTAAAAACAAATTATATATGTATATGGTTAATCTTTTACATATAACAATCTGAAAAATTTGGTAATAATTAGAACCAAATTGGATTTTTCAGATATGCACTTAATGAAGAAAAATTGATGACGACTAATAGACTAAATCAAGAAAAGATGAAATAGATCTTGATAAGATTCTTGCATGATTAGAAGTAAAGATCACCATTATCATTTGTTTGCTTCATGAGCTTTATAATCTGTCAAATGAATGTGTAGAATTCACTCCTATGTGGTTATTTCATTTAAAAGGAGATCTATGTGAAATAACCACCATATTTAAAAATTACACATTACATATATGATAAAGCAATATGTGATTTGGAACAAGCATCAAAAGCATGATATATAAAAGCTTAAGTAACCTTTTTGATAGAAAGTATTAGTGATAAATCTATACATCAAAAAGAAGGACTTGTGGCATCTTATTTGCTCAAAGTATGCATTGATGACATCATTTTTGGTTCTACTAATGAAGAGTTATATGAAGACTTTACTTAGCTCATGTAAGGTGAGTTTGAAATATATATGATGAATGAATTAACATCTTCTCTCAAACTCCAAATTAAGACAAACAGGAAAGGGGATCTTCATTGACCAACGTTAGTCCACAAGAAAACTCCTATAGAAGATTGGCATGAAGAAGGTATATCTATGACCCCATCTTGTAGAATTTGAAAAGGATGAGCAAAGTAGATCTATTGTTTAAAGCTGTATTGAAGCATGATAGAATAATTATTTTATCATACAGCTAGTAGACCAGAATGTATGCTCATTATGTGATCTTGTGCAAGACTTCAATCTAACTTTAATGAATCATATTTTATTGATAACAAATAAATCATAATCAGAATTTTGATAGAAACAACTGTTTAAGATAAAGTTGATTAAAACTTAGCTAACATGTCTTATTAATAATTATCTTAAGCAAATAGAATCTAAACTAAATTGATTTTGGAAATAAGAAATTAATTTGACCTTGATAAATCTTTCTATTAACTCACATGCTTATCCTTGAACTATCTTGGTTAATGAAACTATCTCTTTAGTTCAAGTGATATGTACTTACTTATATTTAGGCAATCTCTTGAGTATAGTGACTCAATAATCAACTATTGTCTTATCTTATATTGAGTCATCTAGTTAGAAATATGTTGGATGAATGGTTTGTATCTTAAAGAAACTAAAGACTTTCTTTCAAGAAAGAAAAGGAGTTTGTTAATAATGCAGAATCCTTGAGCAAGAAAATGAGTGATTTCAACTTGAAGGACACCTCCACATAAGATACAATAAACATTCACATGCAAACAAGAGAGAGGATCTTCTTCAGCCAAAAGTTCACACATAAGAAATCTAGTTTGGCTTGAAGAATATATATAATGAATAGGTAATTTTAGATACCTTTCTCACAAATTAATTGAGCAAAGTCAATAACTTAAATCTTATGATGGCATGATTAAATTCTTTAATTATTAATTTTTGATATCATGTCTATATGTGTATTGACTGACTTATACTTTTAGAAACTGTTTCATGGTTTGCCCAAACTAAATGATTTCTTAGCCTATATCATAACCATGAAATACACAAGTATATGCTTAAAATTTTGGATGTAAAATAACTTGTGAGAAGTTATGAATCCATGAGCATAATGAAAATGTTGTTTGCATGATATACATATATATGATACATAAGATTATTTCTTTATTCTGCTCTTTCATGTAAATTACTTGAGAATAACAAAAAGAGAGAGAGATAAAGAAAAGAAAATGGATATTATTCAAGAGAAGTAAAATCTAAGTAAAGGCAAATACTTCATCTTAAGGAAAAGCAAAACAAGCATAATATATTTGACTTGTGAAAGGGATAAAATCCATAATTAATTACACTTAAATAGGGAGAGTTTGAAGTAAATATTTTAACCTTTCTATATTGCTCATCATAGGGATGGTGCCAATGGGGAGGCTAGTGGTAGTACCCGGCACTATTTGACCCAACTGTTCGGTGTAGGGCATATTAGGGACGGCACAAGAGGGAGGCTAGTGGTAGTACCTCGTGCCCCTTCCCAACTCCACCGGATAGGGAGCAAATAGAGTATAGAGCATAAGAAAGTAAAAATGAAAGACAAAGTTAATGAAAGTATATAAGAAGAATCAAGTCATTTTTTTTAAATCACTTGAAAACACACTTTAAGGATGAAATCATTGCAAGATAATATTTAAATAGGGGGAGTTTATTTGAAAAAGAATTGATTTTGATCCTTGACATGCTTGTTCTTAATATTTTAATGCATGACTTAGCACACAGTATACTTTGCATATGGCATGATGGTTTAAATTATGGGTTCTCAATGCTTCATGCTTGGATAATTTGATTGAATGTTTGGAATACTACATAAAATTTTTTTTGGGTATTATTAAAAAGAAATTTCAGATTTGTCGTTCACAATCATCGTTAAAATCTGAAAGGTGAATAAAATTTGTAAAAAGGAGAAGAGAAGGATATCTCTATTTAGGCAAAATGAATTGAGTTTGTTTTATCCTTCAACTTGCTTAAATTTGGTATATAATGTTCTAATTCGTACCAAAACTCAACATAAATACAAATATTCTGAATATGCTCTTATATGTTTGAAATATGTGTTTTCAATCGTAATGATTTAAGATGAGCTATAATGTGGAAGATACATATCTCAAATTATGATTTTGAAAGCCTCTATTGAAAATCCTATGTAATTCAGAATCTGATCTTGTATAAAAGCTTAAACTCCATATGATTTCTAAATATTATCTTAATGTAAGAAAAACAGAATTAATTTTGGTATTGCTCCGATACGCATCCGAAACATATCATTTCTTATCTTTAAAGTGTACTAATATTGGTCCAAATGATGTGTTTTTCGATGATCTTGATTGCAAACAAAAATTTCTAAAATATATGATCTTATTTTGATTTTAAAAAGATTTATTGTGTTTCATGTATACATTGATGAAAAACTATGATTAAGAAATTGAGTTCTATAAATGATCATCTATATGTTTTTCTCTCCTACATTCTTAAAGACTTCCATCAGAATATATATAGAGTGAATGATCTTAAAGCTAGAAATATTTCAGCTCACTCAAATGATTCTAAAAGAAAGAAAATGTAAATGCTTTTGAAAGAAACTGAGCTTCAAATGAATCATTCTTTATTAATATTTCTATACATTTTCTCTAAGATTAAGAGAAAGCATAACTTGTTCTTAAAGGATTAGAAAGAGTAATTGCTACAAATTTTGAATAATACTAGATTACTCTACATTCTCGATATCTTAGAATTTCAGTGTTATTCACGTTTATCACTAAAATCTGAAATTCAACAATTAAAAATGATTAAAGAAGAATGCATCTTTTGAGGGGGAGCTTTAGATATTCAGTATCTTATCCTAAAGATACTTTAATGCATACCTTGAATTTTCTGGATTGATTTTGATGAACCTCCTTATATTGCAAGACATGCTTTAATTACCTTGAGATGAGTTCTATAAAGGTTGTCTTATCTCAAACCTTGAGTCTTATGAAAATAAGCTGAAACTTATAGAAAATATATTTTTGAGATTGACAATTTTATTGAACATTATCTTCAAATTCTAAATTCTTAAATGGAATGATCAATTGAGGGGAGAGAAAGAAAATTTCAGAAGGAGAGGTCTTATGGAACTTAATCGCATAAATCTATAACTAAAGGAGAGAGGAAGAATACTAAATAAAAAGTGATCTTAATGCTCTCCAATATTTATCATCTGAAATTTAAATCTGAAAATTTTTGCGATACACCTTGAGGCTTGTTATTTGGTTAGTATATCCTATGCATCAATCATGAACCAAATTACAATTCAAATAGTTGATCTTAAGAGCCTCTAACTTAATGAAAAAGGGGGAGAATAATATGTTAAATTTTCTTGAGTATCTCATAGAAAATCTATTTTGGAATTCACTAATGAGTCCTAATTGGCTTGCTCTTTAGAACTTCAATTTTGTGCCAATTCATATCTCTATATATATATATCAAATTGTGCTTATTTTCTAAAAGAATAAAAGAAAGTTTGTAAAAGAGCTCTAAGATGTATCAAAAACTGCATATTTTGGTACTTGTGCCCCAATGCTCTTATTATCATAAAAGAACTTTGAAGTCATTAAAAATTAATGATCCAACATGATGATATGTCTCTCAAGTATATAAGTTTTGATCTTTTACTCTGAAAATTAATTAAATTGCTCTCATGTTGATAAAATACTTAATAGATTGGGCAAAAGATCTTAAATGAACAAGCTTTCATACTTATTATTGAAGAGAGGTTAGATTTCCATTCGTGTTTTCCTTGAATATCATTTGTGGTACTTCTTGAATTAACTTAAGAAAGATTCCACCTACACTTAATTAGAAAACTATCTGTGGTATCAAATTAGAAAACTTCTTGAAATCACATTTGATGTGTTTTGCTCTGAAATTATCTTAATTGGCTCTGATCTATACTCATTAATCTGATTCTAATATTATTGCCTTGAGTTATATGATTCATATATGATTCATATATGATTAATCTTATTTGAGTATTCTGATCTTTGTGCTTAATGTTTCACTATCTTTTTGATGTTGTCAAAAAGGGGGAGAAATATCTAAGTATATGCTCATAATGCTTTGTGTTTTGTATTGAATACAAATCAGCTTAAATTGAAATATGTTGATTGTGTTAAGCTGATTAAATCTAAAGCATTATCATGAAGTATGTTCTTAAATATATATGTTTTTACTTCATGCAACTTAGCTATGCATTACTTCTAGAACACAATATATTTTATATTGCATATACTCCAAGTTTTGTCATCATCAAAAAGGGGGAGACTGATGACCCAAGGATTGATTTAAAGATTGATTTTGATGATCACAAAATCTTGAAGTATAATTACTAATGTTTGTGTTGCAAGAAGAAAGATATTTATTTTGCTAGAAACATAACAAGTTGGAAGAACACAAGAAGGCCTCCAAAGCTCTCAAGAAAAGTTGGAAGAAAGCTACAATTTATTGGCCCAAGTATCAAGTTCAAAGGATTCAATTTAGAAGAGCAAGTTTTAAAAATAATTTCAAAGGAAAGGCACTCGAGTCGACTCCTACAGTTCCGAGTCGACTCCAAGGAGCAACAGACAGCCGGACAGAAAGATTCATCTCAGAACCTGTCAACGAGTCGACTCCTGAAGAGCGCGAGTCGACTCCGATGCTTGCCGAGTCGACTCCAGGGTAGTCCGAGTCGCCTCCAGGGAGTCACAGACAGAAAGACAGAGAAGTTATTTTGGACCCTGAGAGCCGAGTCGACTCTAGTGGAACGCGAGTCGACTCCGATGGTTGGCAAGTCGACTCCAAAGAAAGTGAGAGTCGACTCTCAGAGGAACACAAGAAAAAAGTCAGAGAACGTTTTTCGGACTCTGAGATTCGAGTCGACTCCCGCAATACGCGAGTCGACTCCTAGACACCGCGACCCCAAAGAAGACAGAAGACCAATCTGCTGTGTCTGAGAGCCGAGTCGACTCCCGCAAAATCCGAGTCGACTCCGAGGCAGCGCAACCCCAAAGACAGAAGAGGGTATTTTCGTCTCTGAGAGGCGAGTCGACTCCAAGACAGTTCGAGTCGACTCCAAGGCAGCGCGACCCCAAAATACAAAGGATCAGTTTTCGGGCTCTGAGAGCCGAGTCGACTCCAAGAGAATCCGAGTCGACTCGAGGAAGAAAATCAGAAAGTATGTCCTCTGAATTCATGGGATGAGCCGACTCCGAAGATGCCAAGTCAGCTCCAGATGTTGGCGAGTTGACTCCGGGTTAAGACGAGTCGACTCCCAGTCGAGGATGCACAATAATTCAAATTTGGAACAGTAGCCGAGTCGTCTCCAGTAAAGCACGAGTCGATTCCTGCAACAGACGAGTCGACTCCTGATCGCGCGAGTCGACTCCGATCCCAACGGTAATATTGTCAGGAAGTGCAGACTGTGTCCAACGGCTCTATTTTTGTCTCTAACGGCTAGATTCTTGTTTCCACGCCATCTAAAGCTATAAAAACAAGAGGAGAGCTAGGGGAGAAGGGATGGAAGTGGAAGAAAACATTTAGGAAAGAGATTACAAGGGAAATCTCCCATAAGCACAAAAAGGGCCATTCAAAGTGAAATAGAGAGAAGAAGAGCATCCAAGTGAATCCCAAAGCTTCCTCTTCATCCGTGTGCTGCCTCGAAAATCCTCTACTTCGTGCCAAATCAGAAGAGGGTCAAGTAAAGAAGAAGCTGAGCTCCTTCATCTTCAAAACTCGTTTGAGGGCTTCTCTTTACTCTCTTTGTTTATATTGTTATATTTGCTTATTTAAGAAGCTTTGATTTGTTTTACACTTTGTTTTAATATCCTGTAACTTGATTCAATCAAGGGATTGAATCAAGGGGTTAAGGTTTGTTGGTGAGCCAAAGGGAAAACCAACGGTTTTAGGTTTGTTGGTGAGCCGAGGGTAAAACCAACGTGTAAGGGTTCGATTGTGATCCCGGGAAAAACAATCGGAGTGGTTCTAGTCGGTGAACCTGGGAAAACCGACCGAGTTCGTTGTGCGCTCGTAAAACAACAAGTTGGGTTGTGAGCTTGTAAAACAACCGGCTGTAATCTGTAGGATTATAGTGAAATTCCCAAGAGGTCTTGGGGAGTGGATGTAGGTGCTGGGGTGCACCGAACCACTATATGTTTGTTGTGTTTGTAATGCTTCTTGTTATTGTCTAACGTACACACTTACTCACTTAGATAAATTGCATGCTTAACTATTATCCGCGAATTCTTTAGTAGCAAGCATATTCAATCAAGTCACATTCTATACATCAAACTGTTGCTAAGTTGAACTTTCACTGTGCATCTATACAACTTAGCATAATTAATCAAAAACTTTTAGAAGTAGGTTAAAAGTTTTAAAAGACCCAATTCACCCCCCCTCTTGGGTTGTATCTACTGGGCAACACCAAAGAAGACAGAAGACCAATCTGCTGTGTCTGAGAGCCGAGTCGACTCCTAGAAAGCTCGAGTCGACTCCAAGGCAGCGGTACACCAAAAGGGCAGAAGACTTAGTTTCGGAAACTGAGAGCCGAGTCGACTCCGGGGAAGTTCGAGTCGACTCCAAGACTGGACGAGCCAAAAGACAGAAGATCGGGAGTTCGGGCTCTGAGCGCCGAGTCGACTCCCAGGACAGTCGAGTCGACTCGAGTTGGCCAAGTTGAAAATTGGCTCCGTGGACTTCATGGGATGAGCCGACTCCGAAAATGCCAAGTTAGCTCCAGAAGTTGGCGAGTCGACTCCGGGTCAAGACGAGTCGACTCCCAGTCGAAGAGGCTACTTTAATTCAAATCCGAAATAGTTGCCGAGTCGACTCCAGAAAAGCATGAGTCGACTCCCGCTACAGCCGAGTTGACTCCTGATCGCGCGAGTCGACTCCAACCCACCAACGGACATATTGTCAGGCTGTGCAGAGTGTGCAGAACGGGCAGAAAAAGGTCTCTAACGGCTAGTTTCTATGGGGGTTGGTTTAAATAGCCACAGAGGACTGTAGCAAAGTAGAGAACAACTATTCCACTCAAAGTAATCAAGCATTCAATCTCTGCAACCTGTTCTTCAACGAAAAGAGGGAAGAGCGGCATTAACTCCATCCAACTTCCTCTTCCCAGCAATTAAAGAAGCCTCCTCCTGCATTCAAGTCGACCACACATTCAAGAGGAGACCCGAAGTTCGAGAAGCCCCACTCAACTCCAACTCAAACGTGTTTGAGGGCTTCTAACTTTTCTTCTGTTTATATTGTTATTTATCTGCGTTTTGAGAAGCTGTGTTTTCTGTTTGTACATTTTATTTTCACCTGGTCTTTACTTGGTTCAATCGGGGGATTGAATCAAGGGTATTGAGGTTGGTTGGTGAGCCGAGTGTAAAACCAACGTGTGTAAGGGTTCGATTGTGATCCCGGGAAAACAATCGGGGCGGTTCTAGTCGGTGAGCCAGGAAAAACCGACCGAGTTCGTTGTGAGCTCGTAAAACAACAAGTTTGGTTGTGAGCTTGGAAAACAACCGGCTGTAATCCAAGGGATTATAGTGAATTCCCAAGTGAGACTTGGGGAGTGGACGTAGGAGCAAGGGTTAGCTCCAAACCACTATAAAACTTGGTGTTTGTGATTGATTGTCTCTCTTTCTCTTACTCTCATATCACTTACAGCACATAGCAATTAATTAAACAACTTGCAATAGTTTTAATTAGTCATCTACAACGTTTTAAATAGCTAAATTATTTTAAAACCCAATTCACCCCCCCCCCTCTTGGGTTGTCTATCTGGGCAACAAGTGGTATCAGAGCCTAAACTCTTCCACCCAAGAGTGAAAGATCGAAATGACAATCCCATTTGGATCTTCCCACATTGAGGGTCAGTCCACCCAAAGACCCCCATTCTTTAATGGATCCGACTACTCATATTGGAAGGTTAGGATGAGAATATTCATCCAAGCCCAAGACTATGAGATGTGGACCATTGTAGTAAATGGGCCATACATCCCATCCATATATGTAGAGGATGTCACGGTACCCAAACTAGAAAAGGATTGGGATGAACATGACATGAGAAAGATACAACTAAATTCTAAAGCTATGAATGTGCTTTATTGTGCCTTAGATAGAAATGAATTCAATAGGGTCTCTACTTGCAATTCTGCAAAAGAGATTTGGGACAGACTTGAATGACCCATGAGGGCACGAATCAAGTCAAAGAATCCAAAATAAATATATTGGTTCATAAGTATGAATTATTTAAAATGGATTCTAATGAAACAATCACATGCATGTTCACTAGGTTTACTGACATTGTCAATGGCCTAAAAAGCCTTGGCAAGAACTATACTAACAGTGAGCTTGTGAGGAAAATTCTTCGCTGTCTACCAAGGTCATGGGAAGCCAAGGTGACGGCAATCCAAGAAGCTAAAGACTTGAACAAGCTTCCACTTGAAGAGCTCCTTGGATCCCTAATGACTCACGAGCTCACAATGAAGCAGCACAGCGAAGAAGAGTCCTCCCATAAGAAAAAGGTAATAGCTCTTAAATCTACATCATCTAATAAAGACTTGTCTTGCAGCAGCAGTAGTGAAGAAGAAGAGCTTGAGGGAGATGATGGTGAGGCTCTTCTTGTGCGCAAATTCAGAAAATTCATCAACCACAAGAAGTCCTATCATCAAAGGAGAGGCCCCTCAAATTCCTACCGCAAGGACAAAGGTAAGGAAAGAGAAAATGAGGGGATTGGGTGTTACGAGTGCAAGAAGCCGGGTCACATAAGAGCTAAGTGCCCTTTACTGAAGAAGGGGAGCAAGTACAAGAAGAAGAAGGCTCTTGTCACAACACTATCCGACTCTGACTCATCATCCTCTTCATCGGATGAGGAACAAGAGGAAAAGGCCAATTTCTGCTTCATGGCCAATGAAAATGAGGTAACGTCCGAATCGCCTTTAGATTTTACTTTTGATGAGCTTTATGATGCTTTTAATGAACTAATGATTGAATATAAGGCTATAAATGCTAAAAACAAAGAACTAAAAGTAACTAACCAAACTTATATCCGTAAGTATGATTCATTAGTTAAGGATAAAGATGTTCTTATCAAAGAAAATTTAGAACTTAAGACAAGCAATCAACTCTTAACTCAAAAGACTAATACCTTGAGTAAAGATAATAAAAAATTAACTAAGGAAATTTCAGAACTTAAAAACAATAAACAAAACTTAAACGAGAAACTCATAAAAGATTTAAACATTCTAAAAACCGAAAAACAAACTCTAACTAAAGAACTTGAAAAATACAAACCTTTGGTAGAAAAGTTTACATATAGTTCTGAAAAATTGAACATGATACTAAATAGTCAACGAGCAGTATTTAATAGAGCGGGTTTAGGGTATAATCCAAAAAATAAACAAAAACTTCTTAGTAACTTCTTTGTTAAAGCTGGAGAAAGCAAAACTAAGAAAGTAATCTGCTTTTGTTGTGGAACTGTAGGACATAAGGCAAATGTATGTGACTATAGGAAAGGAAAAACTAAAAGAAAAATTAAAAGGGTATGGGTTCCAAAAGGAACCAATATGACTAACCATGAAGGACCCAAGAAAACTTGGGTACCTAAGATTATATGATCTGCTTGTGTAGGAGTGTCTTGCAGCCAAGGTCAACAAAAATTGCTGGTACTTGGATAGTGGCTGCTCAAGACACATGACGGGTGACAAGGATCAATTTTTCACCCTTGAAGCTAAGAAGGGAGGTGCTGTGACTTTTGGAGACAACAACCAAGGTCACATCATTGGTATTGGTAAAGTTCAAATTACCCCTTCTACTTTTATTGATAATGTTAGATATGTTGATGGTCTTAAGCATAACCTATTAAGCATTAGTCAATTATGTGATAAAGGGTATGATGTTATGTTTAAACCATCACTATGCATTATAACAAACCCAAATGACAATAGTTTAGTTTTTAAAGGAATTAGACGTGGGAATGTGTATGTTGTAGACCTTGAAGATCTTGCCAAACATAACCAATGTTTAGTTGTTAATGAAACTAAGGATAATGATGCTAGTTGGTTATGGCACCGTAAGTTAGGTCATGCAAGCATAGACACAATAACTAAACTAGTTAAAAGAGATTCCGTGATAGGTTTGTCAAAATTAAAATTTGAAAAGAATAAAATATGTGAAGCATGTCAATTTGGCAAACAATCTAGAAACTCATTTAAATCCATAAAATGTGTCTCTACCTCTAGACCTCTAGAATTATTACACATGGACCTATTCGGACCAACTAGAACAACAAGCCTAGGTGGAAATAAATATGGTCTAGTTATTGTAGATGATTATTCTAGGTACACATGGGTCATGTTCCTAGCACATAAGGATCAAGCATTTTCTGTTTTTAAGAAATTCCATAAAGAAGTAACCAATGCTAGAGATACCTCAGTAATAGCTATTAGAAGTGACCATGGTACCGAATTCGAAAATCAGTCATTTGATGAGTTTTGTAGTAAAAAGGGGATAACCCATAATTTTTCTGCACCTAGGACACCACAACAAAATGGAGTTGTGGAAAGGAAAAATAGAACTCTAGAGAAAATGGCTAGAACTATGTTATGTGAAAGTAACCTCCCTAAGTACTTTTGGGGAGAAGCCATTAATACTTCTTGTCATATATTAAATAGAGTTTTATTAAGACCCATTATAAAGAAAACACCTTATGAACTTTGGAAAAATAGAAAACCAAAAGTTAATTACTTTCATGTTTTTGGATATAGGTGTTTTGTTCATAATAATGGAAAAGATAATCTAGGTAAATTTGACTCTAAATCTGATGAGGGCATATTCTTAGGTTACTCCACAACTAGTAAAGCCTATAGAGTCTTTAATAAAAGAACCCTAGTTATAGAAGAATCCATACATGTTGTGTTTGATGATTCTAGTGATTTTTCCTCTAGTAAGAAAGGTAATTTTGATGATGAGGCTGAAATTCTTGAAGAAAAGATAAATGAGATGGCATTACAAGATGACAATCAAAAATTGATTGAAGATGCATCATCAAGCCAAGAGGCTATTGTGGATCATGGGCTAACTAAAGCTTGGAGGTATGCTCACGGGCATCCTAAGGAACTAATTCTAGATGATCCATCTCAACCGGTTAGGACTAGAGCATCCCTTAGAAATTTAAATAACCATCTAGCTTTTGTCTCACACTTTGAGCCCAAACACATAGAAGAAGCCGAAAATGATGTAAATTGGATAAATGCAATGCAAGAAGAATTAAACCAATTTACTAGAAACAAAGTATGGAATCTAGTTGAGAGACCTTCTGAATATCCAATTATAGGTACAAAATGGATTTATAAAAATAAACTAGATGAAAATGGAATTGTAATAAGGAATAAGGCTAGACTAGTAGCAAAGGGTTATAATCAAGAAGAAGGTATAGATTTTGATGAAACCTTTGCTCCCGTAGCTAGACTTGAGGCTATTAGATTATTATTAGCATTTGCATGCTCTAAGGACTTCAAGTTATTTCAAATAGATGTAAAAAGTGCATTTTTAAATGGGTATATTAATGAGGAGGTATATGTAGAACAACCTCCTGGTTTTGAAAATCATCAATACCCTAATCATGTTTATAAATTGAACAAAGCACTTTATGGTTTGAAACAAGCACCTAGAGCATGGTATGAGAGGCTTAGCAAATTCCTACTAGAACATGAGTTCTCTAGAGGTAATGTAGATACAACACTATTTCTGAAAAAGAAAAACCAAGATATGCTACTAGTACAGATTTATGTTGATGATATCATTTTCGGTGCTACTAACAATCGCCTCTGTGAAGAATTTGCTGATTTGATGCAGAGTGAATTTGAGATGAGCATGATGGGAGAGCTGAACTACTTCCTCGGGCTTCAAATCAACAGTCTGAAGGAGGCATCTTCATCAATCAAGCCAAATACATCAAGGAGATGCTCAAGAAGTTTGATATGGAGGGAAACAAATCAATCAGCACCCCCATGAGCTCATCATGCAAATTAGACCAAGATGAATCAGGTAAATCTGTAGATCAGAAACTGTATAGAGGTATGATAGGATCTTTATTGTATCTTACTGCAAGTAGACCTGATATTATGTTTAGTGTTTGCATGTGTGCTAGATATCAGGCTAATCCTAAGGAATCACATCTAATTGCAGTAAAGAGAATCTTTAAATACCTAATAGGAACAAAGAACATAGGGTTATGGTATTCTAAAGAATCTAGCCTAAACCTAATAGGATACACAGATTCAGACTTCGCTGGATGTAAGCTTGATAGAAAAAGTACCAGCGGGTCTTGTCAATTTCTAGGAGAAAACCTAATCTCATGGTTTAGCAAGAAACAAAACTCGGTTGCATTATCTACTGCTGAAGCTGAATATGTTGCAGCCGGGAGTTGTTGTGCTCAAATCTTGTGGATCAAACAACAATTAGAAGATTATGGCATTAAACAAGATAAAATACCTATTAACTGTGATAATACAAGTGCCATTAATCTAACTAAAAATCCAATTCAGCATTCAAGAACTAAACACATTGAGATAAGACATCACTTCATAAGAGATCATGTACTGAATGGTGATGTGACACTACAATTTGTTTGTACTGATAATCAATTAGCAGACATTTTTACCAAAACCCCTAAGTGAAGAGAGGTTTAGTGTGCTTAGGAGGGGATTAGGAGTGATTGATCCATCCTAGTGGTAGTTTCCACTAGATTCGTTGATTTTGATGAGTAGATTGTGGTTAAAATAGAGTTTCTTTTCAATGATCATCAAATCAGATCATAATTTAGCGATTTTCCCTCATTCGGCACGAACATAACATGATTTTTAGGTGCGTGCCAAAGTTAGAGACGACTCGAGTAAGTTTCAGAGTCGGCTCCTGAGGGGGAGTCGACTCGCGCATTTGCGGGAGTCGACTCGAGATTGATGGCAGCAGAGGGGGAGTCGACTCGCGCATATTCTGGAGTCGACTCGAGGTCGAGTCGACTCGCAGTCGGGATCCGACTTTTTAACCCTAACTTTGTCGTTTCGAAAACACTTCTATTCTCCGCCGCCACTGTTCACAAGCCCTAGAGCCGACTCCTAGGTCGTCCCCGGTCGTCCCCAAGCCTTTTCCGTCAACCTTTCACCGTCCCTTAGGGTTTTCCTCCCAATCTAGGTCCTTATGCCGCGTAAAACCGTAGTCCGGAAGAGGTCCCGACCCGAGGCCGGTCCCGAGAGGCGCTCCAAGGCTCGGCACGATCCCGCGAGGCAACAACCTCCGGCTCGTTCCCCGCCGAGGGCGGTTCCCGCGAGGCTGTGCGCCGGGAAGGCCGTCACCACCGGGAGATATGTCGATTTCGACAATCTCTCCCGGGAGGGTTTCACCAGAGGTGAGAGATTGCGTGTCCAGGGCTTAGAGTATTTCCTCACATTAGATCTCCCAACTTACCCTGGATTAGTTAGAGAGTTTTACGGTACCGTCCATCGGGGAGATGGGGGTATCGAGGGCACGGTAGCCGGTGTCCCTCTGTTCATTACGGAGGATCTTATTGCCCACATCCTCCACCTTCCACAAGTAGGGGTGGCTCCCACACACCCCGAGGACAGGGTTGAGGCCCTTACGGCCATTCTAGGGCATCCACCCCAGTCACCCTTAGACGAGGTATCCGCTAGCTCACTTCCGATTGAGGTGCGGATCCTCCTGAGTATATTGTCTAGGTCCATCTTCCCTAAGACCGGGAGATTTGATTTTGTATCTGAGAGAGACCTAGCTCTCATGTTCTACATGCTTCAGGACACCCCAATCAACTTCCCCAAACTCATTTATCGATACCTGTGTGAGCCACTAGACAGACCTAGGCTCACCCTACCCTACGGTATGGTATTCACTCTGTTGTTTAGGGAGTACGAGATTCCTATCCCTGAGGGGGAACCCTTTCGCGCATTGCGATGGACTGATCGCATGCGTCCGGGGACCCTACACAGGATGGGGTTTCGGAAGATAGAGGGGACATGGGTTAGAAAGTCCTCCATCACCACACAGACCACCAGACACTCTCCTAGTCCTGAGCCAGATTCTGACTATCCTGACTTACCGGACTTTCCATCCACTTCTGCTCCTACCACCTCCGCCGGACCCTCCTCCTCGGATCCACCACCCATGGAGGTCCGCATCGCTCCTGAGCAGCTCCGGGAGCTGCGGCAGGAGATAGTCCGAGATCTGCGGGATGATCTGCTTCAGGAGCTCCGAGGTTCAGTGCCTGCTCCCTCTCCCGCTCCATCTTCAGTGTTGGTCCCTTCCCTGACGGCCGTGACTGACATGACGGCTCATGTGCGGGAAGAGATCTACAACATGAGGACTTTGCTCCAGGCCCAGTTCCATAGCCTGAGTGAGGTCACGAGCATCACTCGACAGATGCGGGATGACATAGGACGTGACATGCACACCACTACCGAGGGGGCCGAGCGCTTGTCGAATGTGCTCATCGACAAGCTGGACGCACTTCAGACGTCGGTGACTGAGCTCTCCACTACACATAGCAGAGCCACTTCGTCGATTATCACTCAGCTCGGGCATGTTACAGATGCAGTCACCCTCCTCATGGAGCAGAGCAGATTGAGAGGAGGAGCCACATTCTCTAGAGGAGGAGCCACATCCTCGAGAGGAGGAGCCACATCCTCGAGAGGAGGAGCTACATCTTCGAGAGGAGGAGCTACATCCTCGAGGAGACCATAGCTGTTTTTTGTGTTTTGTTTTGACATGTATTGTTTTTGCTTTACTTATTGTATTCTCAAATGTATTTACATACAAATCAATACAATGAGTAGCCATATCTTCTTCAATTCTGTGCCATTTGATCTATGATTGATTGTGTGTGCTTACCTCCTTTTTGATACGATGACAAAAAGGGGGAGAAATATGTATAAAATATGTAAAAGGAATCAATGAAAATCAATATAAAAAAAAAGAAAAACTTTTAAAACACACAAAAATTTGTTCTAAGTGGATTTGGTACCTCGAGGCTCATTATCTCTCTTTTGGGGCTCCTAATGGAGTAATCTCCAGAATCTATTCAAGGGATATTCGGAGATTAGCTGAATCCTACTCAAGAACAAATTGACAGATTTTCCCTCTAAAAACCAAAAATTTAAAAGTCAAAAATTCTTATGAATCAAAACAAAGTAGATTGCATATGTTGAGGGGGAGAATCTGAATTTTAAGCAAGCTAAATCATTAAAGATATATAAGCCAAACAATTGATTGCATGATATGAAGGCTTATATAATTCCAAATGAAAGGGGGAGCTTTAACTCCGAAATTTATTGTTCACACCTTTCAAACTTGGATAAATTAAATTACCAGACATCTGAATTCATTTATGGATTTTACTTCCTTGTTTATAGAGCAATTCACTTTACATATACTCAATGTTTTGTCATCATCAAAAAGGGGGAGATTGTGGAGTGATTGATTAAAACCCTATTTGATTTTGATGAGCTCAAAGCATTTGAGTATATCTCTTGTTTACTAATGAATTCAATTAAGTGTTTCAGTAAAAATCTTGTCTAAGTGTCTCTAAACTTGGTTCATAATATTTTGGATAAGTTAAAAAGTCAGCTTGAACCAAAGTCTGAGACTCGAGTCGACTCCAGAGTATCACGAGTCGACTCCAAGCGTATCAAGTTCACTGGCACGAGCTCGAGTCGACTCCGGATCAGTACGAGTCGACTCCGACTGAGAACAGACAGACGAACAGAAAGCATCAACTCAAAACCTGTCAGCGAGTCGACTCCTGAACTGCGCGAGTCGACTCCGATGTTCACCGAGTCGACTCCAGGGTAGTATGAGTCGACTCCTAGAAGTCACAGGTAGAAAAGTCAGAGAGTAGTTTTCGGGTCTGAGATTCGAGTCGACTCCAGTGGAACGCGAGTCGACTCCGATGGTTGGCAAGTCGACTCCAAAGAAAGTGAGAGTCGACCCTCAGAGGAACACAAGGAAAAAGTTAGAGAACGTTTTTCGGACTCTGAGATTCGAGTCGACTCCCGCAATACGCGAGTCGACTCCTAGACACCGCGACCCCAAAGAAGACAGAAGACCAATCTGCTGTGTCTGAGAGCCGAGTCGACTCCTAGAAAGCTCGAGTCGACTCCAAGGCAGCGGTACACCAAAAGGGCAGAAGACTTAGTTTCGGAAACTGAGAGCCGAGTCGACTCCGGGGAAGTTCGAGTCGACTCCAAGACTGGACGAGCCAAAAGACAGAAGATCGAGAGTTCGGGCTCTGAGCGCCGAGTCGACTCCCAGGACAGTCGAGTCGACTCGAGTTGGCCAAGTTGAAAATTGGCTCCGTGGACTTCATGGGATGAGCCGACTCCGAAAATGCCAAGTCAGCTCCAGAAGTTGGCGAGTCGACTCCGGGTCAAGACGAGTCGACTCCCAGTCGAAGAGGCTACTTTAATTCAAATCCGAAACAGTTGCCGAGTCGACTCCAGAAAAGCATGAGTCGACTCCCGCTACAGCCGAGTCGACTCCTGATCGCGCGAGTCGACTCCAACCCACCAACGGACATATTGTCAGGCTGTGCAGAGTGTGCAGAACGGGCAGAAAAAGGTCTCTAACGGCTAGTTTTCGTGGGGGTTGGTTTAAATAGCCAAAGAGGACTGTAGCAAAGTAGAGAACAACTATTCCACTCAAAGTAATCAAGCATTCAATCTCTGCAACCTGTTCTTCAACGAAAAGAGGGAAGAGCGGCATTAACTCCATCCAACTTCCTCTTCCCAGCAATTAAAGAAGCCTCCTCCTGCATTCAAGTCGACCACACATTCAAGAGGAGACCCGAAGTTCGAGAAGCCCCACTCAACTCCAACTCAAACATGTTTGAGGGCTTCTAACTTTTCTTCTGTTTATATTGTTATTTATCTGCGTTTTGAGAAGCTGTGTTTTCTGTTTGTACCTTTTATTTTCACCTGGTCTTTACTTGGTTCAATCGGGGGATTGAATCAAGGGTATTGAGGTTGGTTGGTGAGCCGAGTGTAAAACCAACGTGTGTAAGGGTTCGATTGTGATCCCGGAAAAACAATCGGGGCGGTTCTAGTCGGTGAGCCAGGAAAAACCGACCGAGTTCGTTGTGAGCTCGTAAAACAACAAGTTTGGTTGTGAGCTTGGAAAACAACCGGCTGTAATCCAAGGGGTTATAGTGAATTCCCAAGTGAGACTTGGGGAGTGGACGTAGGAGCAAGGGTTAGCTCCGAACCACTATAAAACTTGGTGTTTGTGATTGATTGTCTCTCTTTCTCTTACTCTCATATCACTTACAGCACATAGCAATTAATTAAACAACTTGCAATAGTTTTAATTAGTCATCCACAACGTTTTAAATAGCTAAATTATTTTAAAACCCAATTCACCCCCTGAGGATGATAGTGTTATTTTGATGATTAACAAGCAATTATCTAGAGCATGCTATAAGTTAAATTGATACTTCATTTATAAGTTCATTACTCTCAGTATATTTGTTTAATTGAAAATATATATATGGTCTTGTTCATTTGAGTGAATCTAATCTTGAGAATGCAGCAAAGTGTGGATTGAGTCGACCCATAGGTTGATTGGGTCGACTCCGGCACATCAAGAAATCATTTGGCACACTTCTGCAAAAATGGCACAGATGAACAGTGAGATGGGTCGACCCAAGGGAAGCATGAGTCGACCCAAACATCAAGATCCTCAAACAGCTCAGAAAATGGTTCTCTGGATTTACTGAGAGGGTCGACCCAAGAAGAAGTTGAGTCGACCCAAGTAAACCTTGAGTCGACCCAAAGAAAGGTTGAGTCGACTCAAGTGAAGAAAGGCTGAAATTCAAGATTCTGAATTTTCTGAAAGTTGGGTCGACCCAAGAAAAGTTTGAGCTGACCCAAGGTTGGGTCGACCCAAGAAAAGTTTGAGCTGACCCAAGGTTGAGTCGACCCAAAAAAAGGTTGGGTCGACCCAAGGGCAGGAAGGCTGAATTTCAAGTTTCTGTATTTTCTGAGAGGGTCGACCCAAGGAATGTTTGAGTCGACCCAAGTGAAGGTTGGGTCGACCCAAGGACAGGTTGAGCCGACCCAAACACGGGCTGAACATAACGGCTAGTTGTGCAGAAATGCTTTTTGGACTCCCAACGGCTATAAACGGCTAGTTTCTTCAATCCAACGGTCAGAAAGGACTATTTGGAGGTTGGAGAAGTATTTAAGAGGGAGTATTCATCAGAGGAAGCAAGCTTTTGGGAAAATACATTAAGTGCATTCAAGAGAGAACCCTAGCAAGGCAAGCTTCATCCAAGGGCTTCATTGAAGAATCAAAGAAAGGGATTGAGCAGATTCAAAGAGTCATCAAGAGCTCCATCCTCCCTTGAAGAGTGAAGCATCCTTGACAAAGAAGAGCAAAGCGACTTCAAAGCGATAAATACCTTCTAACTCTTCTTTGTAGTTTATATTGTTTCATATGCTCATTTAGGAGTTTGAATCTTTTCTTTTCATTTGTTAAACACTTTGTAAAGGTTCGTTGGTAAGCCCGCAAAACCAACAAAGGTTTTTGGTGAACCCGGAAAACCAAAGTACAAAGGTTCGTTGGTGAGCCCGCAAAACCAACAAAGATTTTTGGTGAACCCGGAAAACCAAAGTGTAAAGGTTCGTTGGTGAGCCCGCAAAACCAACAAAGGTTTTTGGTGAACCCGGAAAACCAAAGTGTATAGGTTCGTTGGTGAGCCCGTAAAACCAACAAAGGTTTTTGGATTGTGAGCCCGGAAAACAATCCAACTGTAATCCGAGAGATTATAGTGAATTCCCAAGGGGACGCTTGGGGAGTGGACGTAGGTGCTAGGGAGAGCACCGAACCACTATATATTGTTGTGTTTGTGTTGTGCTTGTGTTTCCGTTTATTCTTGCATCATCTTCTATCTTTGCACTAGTTTAAATCATTCTAATAGCTTAAGAAAGCATCCACCGCACTTATATTGAGAAAACGTTTAAAGCACCGAAAATTAGAAGAAACCAATTCACCCCCCCCTCTTGGCTTGTCACCTTGGGCAACAAGTGGTATCAGAGCGAGGTGCTCTAATAGTACTCATTGATCTCATAATCAAGAGTTAAAGATCATGACAACCCAAGTGGGATGTTCTATGAGTGAGGGACAACTAATTGATAGACCTCCACTATTTGATGGTATAAACTACACATATTGGAAAGCACGCATGCGCATCTTCATTCAAGCACATGACTATGATTTATGGAGTATCATAGTCAATGGACCACACACAAGCACTAATCATGATAAGAAAATGGCTCAGCAAAATGCAAAAGCCATGAATGTGCTAGTTTGTGCATTAAATGATAGTGAATTTAATTACATATCTTCTTGCATAACTGCTAAAGACATATGGAATATGCTAGAGATTAAATATGAAAGCACTAACATTTTTAGCAAATCAAAAATTAGCTTTGAAGAAGATGAGAGGCAAGCAGATATTGAAAATCTATGCCTTGTGGGACACAAGAACGAGGTATGTGTTGAAACACAAAGTGTCTCCTCTTCTGAATATGAAGTATATGATAAAACTGAAGATGATTTTACATTCGATGAACTTCATGATGCTTTTTCTGATTTGTATTTAGAACATAAGAAACTTATTTGTAGGAACAAGAACTTGAAGAATGAAAATCAAATTCTAATAGATGAAAAACTAAAACTAAATAATAAAAGAAATCTTAATTAAAGAAAACAAAGAACTAAATCAGAGAAATCAACTTCTCACTGAAAGCCATGATAAACTTAAGAAAAACAATGGATTGCTTTCAGAAGATAATGAAAAATTAACTAAAGAAGTTGATAATTTGAAACCTACTGTTGAAAGATTCACTCCCAGCTCTGAAAAACTGAATTTAATGATAGAAAACTCAAGAGCTGTATATGACAAAGCTGGATTGGGATATCAACCTTGGTACACTCAAAAATCTTTCGAGAATATATTTCTTAAATCCTCCACTATTCATCCTAAAACGATTTTTCACAAATCTGGTGAAACTAATAAACAAAAACAGAAAACTGAAAATTCATTATCTATTTTTGCTAAATCTATGTTGTTTAAATTTAGCAAGAGTATGCAGAAGTATATTACTTGTACTCCTAAAACCTGCAAACTAATAGACAAAATGGTAATTAAGAGAATATGGGTTCCAAAAGGAACAATTATAGCTAACCTGCAAGGACCCAAAAGAGCTTGGGTTCCTAAGTTGAAAATATGATTATTTTTCTGCAAGCATGTCTAGCTATCCAAGGTTCTAATGAAAGACGTTATCTAAACAATGGGTGCTCTAGACATGTGTTAAAGAATTGAATGTAACTAAGAAGAATGATTCAAATGAAAGAAAGAATGAAATAAGTAATTCTTACATCTTCTCGTGTTGAAATTACTTCATTAGTTGATTAAAACATAACTTGCAAGTATTAATCATTTTTGTGATATAAGTGATATTTTTTTATGAAAAAAAAAATATATTCAAATCACTTCATTTTTATAGTATGCTCCACTTACTATTGGATAAGTTGCAAAATGGTTAATTAATTTATTAAAAAATAACTCGATGAATTCTCTATATGCTTGATTAAGAATTTTTATCCATGGCATTATTTTTTATTGATCATGAAAATGATAATGTGTACTTGGTATGCTTTTGAATATTTGCACTATGAATACCAAGATTAAAGAAACCATCCTTGGCACATAGAATCAACTCATGCTAGTATGTACTTACTCCCAAAAGATCTTGCCATAGGCCCACTTAGATTATCTACTTAAAGGTCAAAGTTTTGCTATGCATGCTAACTAAGGAAACAAACAAAAATCTTTTCTAAATCTAAAGATGTTGTTTCCATCTCTAAGTTTTCAAAAGCTTACGTTGGATTTATTCTTGGGAAATAAAACTGAAGTATTTTTCTGTATTTACTAAATCTTGTAAAAGTGTTTCAAATGATAAAGGTTTCCAAACTGTGAAGATAAAGAGTATCATGGCACAGTGTTGAAAACCAAAATCCTGATAAAGGTTATACAGAAAATAATATTAAATCCAACGATTTCAGCACCAAGGACACCATAAGTAAAATAGAGTTAATAGAATTCTTGAAGAAATGCAAAAGATAATTATGTATGATAGTCATCTACTTAAATAATTTTTAAAAGACTATCATCACTGCGTGTCATACATATGATCTCTCTTAAATCTATTTTTTGATGAAAACTTCTTTTGATCTTCTGAAAAATAGAAAAAGAACTATTGCATATCTCTCATATTTTTCAGTCATACATGTCATGCTTGATATATTCTTATGAAAATAATGTCAAATCTGGTAAAACAAATATTCCTTTGGATATTACTCTTCAAGCAATGCATATAGAATATTCAATGAAAAGATACTAGTTGTAGAGATATCAATTCATACTATTCTTATTAAAACTAGATCCTTTATTGAGAATATAGTTTATCATTTTGATTCTATGTAACAATCAGAATTTTGATAGACACAACTATTTAAGATAATTTGATTAAAACTTAACTGGTATATCTTATTAATAATTATCTTAAGCAAATAGAATCTAAGCTAAATTGCTTCTGACAATAAGAAATTGATTTGATCTTGATGAATCTTTCTATTGCCTCACATGCTTGTCCTTGAACCATTTTACTTAATGAAGTTATCTCTTTAGTTCAAGTGACTTGTGCTTGCTTATATTTAGACAATCTCTTGAGTAAAGTGACTTAATATTCAATTATTGTCATATCTTATGTTGAGTCATCTAGCTAAAGAAATATATTGTATGAATGTTTTGTATCTTGAAGAAACTAATGACTTTCCTTCAAGAAAGAAAAAGAGTTTATTAATGATACAGGATTTATGAGCAAGAAATTTCAACTTGAAGGACACCTTGATGAAAGATACAATAAACATTCCTTTGCAAACAAAAAAGGAGAGAGATTTTCTTCAGCCAAGGGTGTAAAGAATCTAAAAGGTATTTGGCTTGAAGAATGCTAAATACACTGGTAATCTAAACTCTTCTCTTGTGAGTTAGTTGAGCAAAATCAATAATCTGAAATTATATGGTAGCATGATTAAACCTTTAATTGCTGATCATCTTGATATCATGCTTCATTCTCATGCTAGTGATGATTGTTTCATGGTGTGATTAAATTGAAGTTTACTTTTTCCTATATAATGCATAACCATGAAATACACAAGTTTATGCCTCAAATCTCTAATTCAAAATAACTTGTGATAAGCTATGAATCATTGGGCATAATGAAAATGCTGTTTGCATGATATATATTTATATGCAGCATATTAGATTAATTCTTTATTCTGCTCTTTCATGTAACTACTTGAAAATAACAAAAAGAGAGAGAGGTAAAGAAAAGAAAATGGATATTATTCAAGAGAAGTAAAATCTAAGTAAAGGCAAATACTTCAATCTTAAGAAAAAGCAAAAACAAGCATAATACATTCGGCACATTTGTGAGACTAATATGAACATTCCTTTGAAGAGATAAAATCCGTAATTAATTACAGGAAAAGGTTGAAGTGAATATTTTAAACCTTCTATATTGCTCATCATAGGGATGGTGCCAATGGGGAGGCTAGTGGTAGTACCTCGTGCCCCTTCCAACTCCACCGGATAGGGAGCAAATAGAATATAGAGCATAGAAAAGTAAAACCAAAAAATAAATGAAGATAATCAAAATGTTCATTGAATGGTTAAAGAAAGAAATTAAAAATTTGGGGAATGAATGATAAATAAATAAAAATATATAAGAAGGTTGTGAAAAATCAAATGAAGTTTGAATCACTTGAAAACACACCTTAAGGATAAAATCAGTGCTAAATTGTATTTAAATAAAGGAAATTTTATTTGAAAAGAATTGATTTTGATCCATGACATGCTTGTTATGTTTTGCATATTTTGAATTATGTGTTTTCAATATTCAAATAGCAAAGATCTTTCCTAGATATAACTTGTAATGCTTCATGCCTATAAATTTTGATTGAAACATGTTATTACCAACAACAACATCATTTTGTTTTAATGAATATATTTTGAAAATAAAAAAAAAATTTATTTGAATTTGCAAATTAGGCAAAATGGATTGATTCTGACATATCTTTTATCTTGCCTAACATTAGTACATAATATCCTCCAATTTGTACCAAAATTCAATATGAATTACAAAGATTCTGGATGTGCTCTAATGTTCTTGAAATATGTGTCTTCAATCTTAATAATTTAAGATGAGCTACAATGTAGAAGATGCATATCTCAAATTATAATCCTGAAAGCCTCCTTGAGAACCTTTATGAAATTCAGAATCTGATTTTATATAAAAGCTTAAACTCAACATGAATTTCTAGATAAAATTACAGCTTAAGAAAAATAGAATAATTCTGATGCCTTGATTGCTTGCCCCGATACGCATCTGAAACATATCATTTCTTATCTCAAAGTGTACTAATATTGGTCTGAATGATGTGTCTTTTGATGATCTTGATTGCAAACAAATATTTTTAATATATGATTTTATTTTGATATTGAAAAGATTTATTGTGCTTCATATATTATATTGCTGAAAAACCTTGATTAAGAAATTGAGTTCTATAAATACATATACTTCAATGATCATCTATATATTTTTTCCTCTCATACATTGTTAAAGACTTTCATCAAAATATATATGTATATATATTATTAAAAGAGTGAATGATCTCAAGTCTAGAAATATTTCAGCTCACTCAAATGATTCTTAAAAGAAAGAAAATGTAAATGCTTTTGAAAGAATTTGAGCTTCAAATGAATCATTTTCTGATTAATATTTCAGTACATTTTCTCAAAGATTAAGAGGAAGCATAACTTGTTCTTAAAAGATTAAAAAGAGTGATTGCTATAAATTTTGAATAATTCTAGATCACTCTACATTCTTGATATCATAAAGGTTCAGTTTTATTCACGTTTATCATTAAAATCTGAAATTCAACTAAAGATAAGAGAAAGAATACTAAATGTGAAGTGGTATTAAACTTTGTGCTTCGTTGAATATCTTTTGAAAGTTGGATTTTTATCTGTACTTAATTGGTAAATCACTTGTTTTGAAACTAAGTGAAAAGGATTCCCATTTGTCTTAGTATTGGAAATTTACTTTGGAATCTACTAATGAGTTCTTATTGGGCTTGCACTTTAGTGTTTCAATCATGAGCCAATTCCATTTTAATTGATTTTGATGCTATGATCTTTAAAGAAGTAAAAGAAAGTCTTTAAGAGAGGTTTAAAAGAAACTTTCAAAGCCCTGAATTTTATATATCCTACATTGCATAAATTCATGTCTTGGTGTCTATGCCCCAATACTTTTATATCATGAAAGAACTTTAAAGTCATTAAGAATTAAGGATTCAACATAATCTTATGTTTTTCAAGTATATAAGGTTTGATCTTTATTTGATCTTATACTATACTCTGAAAATTAATTAGATTGCTCTTATTTTGCTATATACTTAATATATTAAAAAAAAAAAAATGTTGGATTTTCATCCGTGCCTTTCTTTGAATATTATTCTTGATACTCCCTAAAATAACTTGAAAAAGATTCCATCTACACTTGATTTCAAAACTATCCTTGGAATCTACATTTAGAGATCACTTCCCGGCTTACATCGTAAATATCTCATTCCTAAAGCCAAACAAAGAGAAATAAGATGTCACTTTATTAGGGATCATGTGCAAAATGGAAACATATGTGTTGAGCATATATGCACTGAAAACAATTAGCCGACATACTCACAAAACCTTGAGTGAAGATAGATTCTGCACGCTAAGGAGAGAATTAGGTATA
>NC_052396.1:14725744-14838165 GCF_009389715.1 Phoenix dactylifera | reverse complement strand
GATAAAATACCACACGGATCATGTAAATGCTGGCCAGTATCCAGAACAGAAATCCATCTCACATCTACATACTAAACGGCACCTCGCGGGAATTCTACATCCGCGGAAAGCCATACTGCACACTCGCGGGGTCTTACTATGCCCGGCGGCAAGCAGAATATAAGTCGTAGGACCGGCCGATCCTACGCCTAGGGCCGTGTCCCCCCCTAGGAAGGGACTGGGCTCCGCCCACCCAGAAGGCTACTATGTGCACAAAGGCCGATGTTCAACCCCCATCGACTATAGGTGTCCTGCAGATACTGCCAAGCCATGCATGAATGCCATAATGCACCCTCCCAATACTCTACTAAAAGGAGCATAATTAAGACTACCACTCACTCGACTCCGACCCAATCATAAACTAACATCAGGTTTGGGAGTGAGGGGTCAAGGTGTGGCAATGCAACTCAATATATACCACTGAAATGGGCTCTACAAATCTTTGAAATAAAGGAAATGAAATCAATTTACAAAAGAAGTCATTTCACAATTCAGATCCAATTTAATTACTCATAAAAATAGTATAATCAAGGCTACCACTTACAAGTCTTTGAAATAGAGGAAATGAAATCAATTTACAAAAGAAATCATTTACAATTCGGAATCAATTTGATTACTCATCATCACCCCTCGTAATTCCTCTCAATGTTCCCTCAAATGCGTGCACAAGATAATCAAGTATGGAGAAACAAAATTATAGAGGAATCTACTACAATATCAATCAATATGCACAAGTGGAATCAATTCACACTTGGCGGTATTCATGAAAATGAATTAAGGATGCTCATGGTGCAAAGTACATGACTCCCACTCACCTGTCAATCTGGCACAGCCCTGATACGCCTCCAAAAAATCTACAGCTGGCAGTGGGGAACTTCTTCCTCTTGTTTCCTAGCTTCTTGCCCAACTGTGACATGCATTTACAATACATTTAGTCTTGTATCAAGGGCTATAATCTACGTGCCAATTATAATATAGGGAACTTTAATTGATTCAACTCCCCCGTTTCCTAAATCTTTTCTTTTCTTTCTCTTTCTCTTTTCTATTAATTAACTCATCATTTATGTGTATTAGGGACTCCCTTGCACGAGTACAAGGTCTCCCTTAGCCTAATCTAGGCTTAATACCCTATTATGGCATGAAATCCCTTATTTTCCACCCGGATGAACAGTAACCCGAACTGACAGTGGGTTACTTCATCCCGGTTTTGATCCACTTTCAGGACTCCAAATTTGATGAAATTTTTACCTAACATTCTACACTCACAGAGGATTCCAAAGAGATAACATGCATCATCATCGGAGGCCGTTTGACCCCCTAAATAATTTGCCGAAGTTGGGACTTCGACACAGTTTTTCCGTAGTGCCGGAAAAATTTGTCAAAATCCGATTCTTCTTCTTTTAACCGCCTCTACAACCCTTATCCGACCCTCTAGACTATATTCACCCTTTGTATAGCCTAATGTTATCAAAAGATTAGATAGGGATGGACATTTACCTTTTTCTTTTTGGAAATCGAGGTCCTTGCGTAGAGGGGAAGGAGATCTACGTTTTTCCCTTCAGCTGGAAGTGCAACCGGGATCCCTTTCCTCCTTGAATCCCCTTCCTCTTCTTCTTTCTTCTTCTTCTTCTTCTCTTTTTTCTTTCTTTCTTTCCTCTGTTTCACGCCTGAGAACCCCCTCCCTCTTTCTCTCGGTTTCACCAGCTCAAACCCTCCAATTAAATCACATCAAAACACTATTCACCCTTTGTTTAATATTATTAAATTCCCATTTTGCCCCTAACACTTCAACATATCTACCGTTATGCCATTAACTTTTGATTCCTTCCAATTTTACCCTTACCACTTCAATGCATCTACAACTATGCCATTATCTTTTGATTCCTTCCAATTTTACCCCTTATATCAATTTTAAAGGACTATTCTATCCCTTTTTATATATAAAAAAAAAAATTTGGGGTTATTACAAAACCGCATCTCGAACTGTTGAACAACCACGAACATTTTTGGGGAGACCACGAGGGTGCTCCATCATCCCGAAGTATCGGGGCATCCGACCGTAGTCGGGGTATTGGAGATCGAGCCGAGCTCGATGGTCGGCGGAGATCGAGCCGAGCTCGATGGTTGATGGAGATCGAGCCGAGCTCGATGGTCGATGGAGATCGAGCCGAGCTCGATAACTGATGGAGATCGAGCCGAGCTCGATGGTTGATGGAGATCGAGCCGAGCTCGATAACTGATGGAGATCGAGCCGAGCTCGATGGTCGATGGAGATCGAGCCGAGCTCGATAACTGATGGAGATCGAGCCGAGCTCGATGGTCGATGGAGATCGAGCCGAGCTCGATAAATGATGGAGATCGAGCCGAGCTCGATGGTCGATGGAGATCGAGCCGAGCTCGATAACTGATGGAGATCGAGCCGAGCTCGATGGTCGATGGAGATCGAGCCGAGCTCGATAAACTGATGGAGATCGAGCCGAGCTCGATGGTTGATGGAGATCGAGCCGAGCTCGATGGTTGATGGAGATCGAGCCGAGCTCGATAACTGATGGAGATCGAGCCGAGCTCGATAACTGATGGAGATCGAGCCGAGCTCGATGGTTGATGGAGATCGAGCCGAGCTCGATAACTGATGGAGATCGAGCCGAGCTCGATGTCGATGGAGATCGAGCAGAGCTCGATGGTCGATGAGATCGAGCCGAGCTCGATAACTGATGGAGATCGAGCCGAGCTCGATGGTTGATGGAGATCGAGCCGAGCTCGATAACTGATGGAGATCGAGCCGAGCTTGATGGTCGATGGAGATCGAGCCGAGCTCGATAACTGATGGAGATCGAGCGAGCTCGATGGTTGATGGAGATCGAGTCGAGCTCGATAACTGATGGAGATCGCGCCGAGCTCCGATGGTCGATGGAGGATCCGAGCCGAGCCTCGATGGTCGATGGAGATCGAGCCGAGCTCGATAATGATGGAGATCGAGCCGAGCTCGATGGTTGATGGAGATCGAGCGAGCTCGATAACTGATGGAGATCGAGCCGAGCTCGATAACTGATGGAGATCGAGCCGAGCTCGATGGTCGATGGAGATCGAGCCGAGCTCGATAACTGATGGAGATCGAGCGAGCTCGATAACTGATGGAGATCCGAGCCGAGCTCGAATAGACTGATGGAGATCGAGCCGAGCTCGATGGTTCGATAACTGGAGATCGAGCCGAGCTCGATAACTGATGGAGAATCGAGCCGAGCTCGTGATCGATGGAATCGAGCGAGCTCGATAAACTGATGATCGATGGAGATGGTGTTCCGAATTTCGGCCGAGGCGCCCGGCTTTGCTCGGTTTTATTTGTGCCCGAGCAGAATCGTATATACGGGCTGGGCCAGGTCATCTGGAAGCCACATATAGGCATCAGGAGAATTTTATCAAAATTGAGCAATTGCAACAAATCATTGCAGCAAGATGAGAATTGATATGGAAAGCCCCTTGGAATATTATTGGTAGTACATCCGGAGGTTTTCGGAACTCCAGCTGCGCGGAATGGGAGGTCCCATCGAGGGATTTCAGCTTGTACGCTCCAGGTCCGCTGAACACGCGGCGATCTGGTAGGGTCCCTCCCAATTCGGGGCCAACTTTCCTTGCTCGGTCGGCTGGGAGGCTTCTGCCCTCCTGAGAGACAAGGTCCCCCACTTTGAAGGTTTTGACCTTGACCTTGGCGTTGTAGTATTGCGCCGTCCTCATGCTGGTACTCTTTGCCATGCGAACTCGGGCGGCTTCCCTAGTCTCCTTGATTAGGTCCAGATTGTTTCTGAGCTGCGAGGAGGCTGGAGCTAGCGTCGTAACGCTCCACCCTCGGAGAAGGGAGTCCGATCTCCAAGGGGATGACGGCTTCCGTTCCGTATGTCAAGTTGAAAGGAGTCTCGCCGGTGGGTATACGGAACATGGTCCGGTAGCCATTAAGACATTGTACAGGTCCTTCGACCCACTGTCCCTTGGACTGGTCGAGCCTGGCCTTGAGGCTCCTGCAAAATAGTACGATTTTGTTACCGTCGGTTTCTCCATTTGTCTGAGGATGCGCAACCGAGGTGAAGCGGTGGTCGATGCCAAGCTCGGAGCAGAATTCTCTGAAACAGGCATTGTCGAACTGACGACCGTTGTCTGATATGAGGATGCGAGGGAGTCCGAATCTGCAAATTTATTGACTTCCAGACGAAGTCCCGCATCTTCTGCTCGGTGATCGCGGGCCCACTGGCTCGGCTTCCACCCATTTAAGTAAAATAGTCGATGGCGACGACCAGGAATTTTCTTTGCCCGGTTGCCATGGGGATGGTCCCAGGATGTCAAATCCCCCATTGGGCGAATGACCAAGGGGAGTTGATCGAGGTCAACAGGGAACGAAGGCCGATGTTGAAATATTGGCGTTTCTCTGGCACCGGTCCGCACCTCCGGACAAAGTCCAGGGTGTCCTTCTGAAGTGTCGGCCAGTAGTATCCCTCGGCGCAAAATCTTGTACGCCAATGCTCGTCCCCCAGATGATTTCCACAAATCCCCTCGTGGACTTCGCACATTGCATAGTCCGCCTCTGTCGGCGAAGACACCTTCCGAAGATATTCTTGCATTGTGGGCTCTCTGGCCCGAAGTCGCCCAAGAGATCTGGTTCACGACCAACTGGGAGTCGCTGAAGGCCCTCAGGTCCTTCACTCCTAGCTCCTTGGCCAACTTGAGCCCGGCGACGAGTGCTTCGTACTCCGCTGCAATTGTTGGAGGCGGGGAACTCGAAGCGCAAGGCCTGCTCGGCGACCACCGCCGTCTGGGCTGGTGAGGATGAGGCCCGCTCCGCTACCCCCGAGTCGAAGAACATCACATGCAGGGTCCATGTCGGGCTCGGGGTCGCGGCTCCGCTGGTGTTGGCCCGGGCTCGGGTTCGTCCGGCACAGTGCATTTGACTATGAAGTCGGCGAGCGCCTGTGCCTTGATCGCCGGCCTGGGTCGATACTCGAGGTCGAACTCCCCGAGCTCGATGGCCCACTTGATAACCCGACCGGCACGATCTGATCGCTGGCAGGATCTGCTTCACCGGTTGGTCGGTCAGCACGGCCACAGTGTGAGCTTGAAAGTAGGGCCGGAGCCTCCGGGCTGAAACAACCAAGGTGTAGGCTGTCTTCTCGAGCTTGGTGTATCGGGTCTCAGCATCCCTCAAGACCTGACTTGTGTAATACACCGGCTTCTGGAGCTTGCTCTCCTCCCGAACCAGGAACCGAGCTCACAGCTATAGGGGAGACGGCTAATACAAGTAGAGGAGCTCACCCTATTTGAGGCTTCGTGAGCAGCGGAGGTGAGGCGAGAAGACGCTTGAGCTCCTCGAAGGCGTGCTGGCATTCGGCCGACCATAGAAAGTTTTTTGGCTTCTTGAGAGCTGCAAAAAACGGAAGGCAGCGCTCGGCCGATCGGAAGACGAACCTTCCGAGGGCTGCAACTCGGCCTGCAAGCCGCTGCACTTCCTTCACTGTCCTTGGCGGCGTCATTTCTTGAAGCGCCCGGATCTTCTCAGGATTGGCTTCGATTCTCCGCTGTGTAATTACGAAGCCGAGGAATTTGCCGGAGGTGACTCCGAACGCGCACTTGGCCGGATTGAGCTTCATCCGGTATCTTCGGAGTGTGGAGAACGTTTCCTTGAGGTCAGTCACATGATCTTGCGCCATTTTGCTTTTTACCAACATATCATCAACATAGACCTCCATGTTTCGGCCTATCTGGTCTTTGAAGATCTGGCTGACCAGCCTCTGATAAGTTGCTCCGGCATTCTTTAAGCCGAAGGGCATCAACCTTGTAGCAATAGGTACCTCCCGTCGGTGGTGAAGGCCGTCTTTTTCCTCGTCCTCCGGTGCCATCCGGATCTGGTTGTATCCGGAGAAGGCGTCCCATAAATATCAACAGCTCGTGTCCCGAGGTGGGAGTCCACGAGCTGATCGATGCTGGAAAGTCGGAAGCTGTCCTTTGGCAGGCCCTTGTTCAGGTCGGTGATAGTCCACGCACATGCGCCATTTCCCGCTGGCTTTTTCTGACGAGGCACCACGTTGGCGAGCCACTCTGGATAGGATATCTTCCGGATGAAGCCGGCCTTGAGGAGTTTGTCGACTTCCCTCGGCGATCGCTCGTTGTCGCTCTGGGGCGGCGCTTCGCTTCTTTTGCCGCACGGGCTTGCAGGGCTTCACCTGGAGCCGGTGGATCGCGACTTCAGGGTCTATCCTGGCATATCTGTAGGCGACCAGGCCGAAGACATCCATGTTGCTCCGGCAGGAAGCTGACGAGGCCGATCCCTCTCACGGGCGTCAAGGCCGGAGCCGACCTGCACGGTTAGTTCGGGGGGAATTTTCTTGCAAGGGAATTTGAATGAGCATCTCACCCAGGCTCTACCTGATTCTTCTGAGGGGCCGACCCGTGCCTCCCAGGGTCTCGCGCCGCGAGGACTTGTCTGTTGTTGAAATCCTGACGCCTCGGCCGGCTGCTTTGCCTCATGAGTCGCCATGGTAGCACCGCCTGGCCTACTCCGTTTGGCTCCCCACGAACTTCGCCGACCCTTGGCTGGTGGGAAAATCGCATGAGCAAGTGGCGGGTCGAGACTATGGCTCGGAGAGCGTTGAGTCCTGGTCGCCCGAGGATTGGCATTATAAGCTGAGGGCAGGCGCACCACGAGGAAATCCATCTTCACGGTGCTTTCTCGGGGGGCGAGCCCGACTGTGACCAGGAGGTCAACCTCGCCTTCTACTGGGACCGAATCCCTAGTGAAGCCGACCAGCGGGGCGTTCATCCTCCGCAGCTGCTTTCCCGTTATCCCCATTCTGGAATAGGCATCAAAATACAAAACGTTCGCCGAGCTTCCATTATCAATCAAAACACGTTTTACATCAAATTTGTTCACAACCATAGAGACGACCACAGCGTCGTCATGGGGAATTTCAAACTCCCTTCAGGTCCTCGTCTGAGAAGGAGATGGCCTCCGAGGCGCGCAAGCGCTTCGGGGTAGTTCCTTCCTCTGAAGCTTCTCCAACCGAGGCCCCGCCTCGGATGGTGTTGATGGTACCGGCGATGGGCCTGTTAGCATTTGGATCTTCGGGCTGTGGGGATTCTCCACTGGCCTTCCTGCGGGCCGGTTCCGCACGAACCGGTCGAGCACTCCTCGGCGAATGGAGTGCTTCAATCTCGTCCCGGAGCTGGAAGCATTCCTCCGTGTCATGGCCGTGGTCCCGGTGGAAGCGGCAGTACTTCCGGGGGTTACGCCAGGCTCCGGGATCCCGCCTTGGGGGCGGAGGGTCGGAAGTAGTCCCGACCCTCGATCTCCATGAGGATCTCGGTCCGGGAGCGGTGAGGGGAGTGTAATTTTCGTACCTCCCGTTGGGTGTGCGGGGCCGTTGTGGCGGCCTCAGGCGAGAAGGGGAACTTTGCCAAGGCGGTCTTGCAGCCGGGGCAGGTGCCTCAGACGAGGTGGGTTCTCGGCTCGGCGCGGGGACGGGCTTCCGGGGCGGCCTCGGTCCTCGCGACGCCTTTTCTGCTTCTTAGAGGTCTGCTCGGCCCCGCTCCGCCTGGAAGCCACCGCTTCCTCGGCCTTTGCATACTTGCGCGCCCGAACCAACATCTCTGTGAGGTCAGCGGGGAAGTTCTTCTCGATGGAGAAGAGGAATCTATAAGACCGGGCCCCCGTCTTCAGTGCTGACATGGCGATTGACTGGGTCAAGCTCCCGGACTTCCCATGTTGCAGCAGTGAAACGGTCCAGGTACTCCCTGAGAGACTCTCCCTCCTTTTGTTTTATGTCGAGGAGGGAGTCAGAGGTCCGCCGCTGAGGTCGGCTGGCAGCAAAAGTGCTGGCGAACTGCCTGCCGAGCTTGTTCGAAAGGAGAAAACGGTGCTAGGCTTTAAGCCCAGTAAACCAGAGCCGGGCTGCTCCTCGAAGTGTCGCTGGAAAAGGCCTTACAAAGTAGAGCCTCCGAGGCTCCTTGCAAGGCCATTAAGGCCCGGTACGCTTTCCAGATGGTCGAGGAGGTCGGTCCTGCCGTTGTAGGGCTCCACCTGAGGCATCTTGAACCTTGGCGGGACCGGCTCTTCTTCAAATTTGCTGGGAGAAGGGGGGACCTCGTAGTGACTCGAAGTCACCATCGCGTCCTGTCTTCCTGCCACAGAGCGCCTCAATCTGACGCTCCAGGTTCTCGACTTTGCTTGTCGAGCTCATCACTCGGAGGGACCCGCTGCAGCGGTTCGCTCCCGGCGCCAGTTGCCCTGGGACTGACTCGGCTTCTGACCGGTTGCGGCCAGTCTCCAGGACCCCTCACCGGGTGTTCCCCCCAGGGGGAGGCCGGAAACACGGTTGATCTTGGCCTGGAAGGGGCGGTCCACTCACAGGGGGCGCCGGTTGAACTGGGGCCGGAGGGAGTGGTGTCGTCGGGACGCCCCTAGGTTGCAGGCCTTGGATAGCGGCAGCCAAGGCCTGAACCTGCTGCACCAGAGCGTCAAACTGCTCCGGCCGAACTTGGGGAGTCGAATCGGCCGGAGGTGGCGAGTTTCGGACGGAATGTTTGGGGCTAGGTGGTGGACGTCGGGAGGCATTGGAAGCTCCCTTGCTTCTCAGCTTCATGGTCGCGACTCGGGCCCTTCCTCTAGCGCCAACTGTTGCTGAAAATTGGACCTGGGGGCGACCGTCGGCCGGAAGGGGGAGGCTCCGCTGTCTGGGTGGCAGGCGGCAGCACGTCGGCGGGCAGCGTCCTCCTGGAGTCCTGCAGGAAGCCGGTGGCCGGGCTGTCCGGCGCCGGCCCTCCGATGCTTAAGTCAGCGGGGAATAGATATGAGGAAGATGGAGACAGCCAAGAAGAGAGTGCTCAGAGAGTGAGCCAGCCGGAATCCCTTTTTGAGTGGGGGAATTTTCACTTTTATAGGGAGGCCGGATTACCTGTGACGTGACAGAACAAGTTGTCTGTCGTACGATTGGTCATTAATGTCCGATTATGTAAGTCAATGTTATCACTGCAGGAGATTAGGCCGAAGCCCAAGTTGTCGCAGGGTCGCCATCATCTGCAGGCATGCGGATTCGCCGTAGGACTCGATGTCCGTGGGCAACGGGAGCCATACGCTTTAATTGTTGAGTAAGCGGAGGGCCTGCGGAGGCCATACGCTTTAATTGTTGAGTGAACCGGAGGGCCTGCAGAGGCCATGCATATTAATTGTGACTAGAGAACGTAATCTTTTGACCCGTGCCGCGGTAAGGCGTGGTTCCAGCGTGCAACTCAGGCGTCCTCGAACCAGTCAGACTACGGGCCAAGTCGGTCGACCCCGCTCGGAGGGGGTCTGCCGGTCGACCCCGCTCGGAGGGGTCTGCTCGGTCGACCCCGCTCGTGAGGGGGTCTGCTCGGCGAAGCGCGGCGATATTTTTCCCCCTAACAAGTACCATCATCATAAAACAATAAAATGATTAGGCTAGATGAAGAGTTGCGAATAAACATTGAGTAGTCATATGAACTTTGGAGAAAAACTTACACTGCAGATGGTAGTCTGAAATTCGTCAAACCAAGCTTGAGGAGTTTCAAGACCTGGATGGGGTAATTGATAACCAGGTGGGGGTTTCATATGTATAGTTTCCTTGACATCCCTATGAAGAAAAAACATTCTTAACATCCATTGGCGTAATGGCCTATGGTGAACAGAAGCAAGTGCCAAAAAACATAGATACAATAGTCATTTTTGCAAATGGAGCAAAAGTTTCTTCACACTCAATTCCATATTCCTGTTTATACTCCTGTGCAACAAGTCTTGCTTTTGTAGGTCAAGTGTCCCATTTGCTTTTAGCTTAATTGAATACACCTATTTGCTGACAATAATCTGTCCAATTATAGGTGGCGAATAAAGATCCCAAGTATGATTTTCATCATGTCCCTGCAGCTCCTCATCCATAACTTTCCTCTTAACACTCTTTGTTCTGCTGCTTGTTTATAGAAGGATGGAACAATATATTCTGCATAGTAGCAAATAAATTGGCGAATTGCCATATCCTTTCGGTAAGTAACCATATCTAATTGATAAAACAGAACGATGAGAAGAGCATCTTAGTGAAATTGTATATTTAGGAGGCTCAAGAGGTAGTTCAGGAGGAGCACTGGGTTCAACTTCAATGACCAATGAGGGGGAAGAAGAGGGTATAACATATCAACTCTGCTCATTATTTTGGTTGGATAATGATGAATCATTTGAGACCAGGGAGTCTGAAAAATATGATAAAGTATGCTACAGAAGACGACGAAGATGATAGGGTTGAATTCAATGATGACAAAAAATGCAATACTTTTACAATTTGAATTCAAAAGCCATCTCTCTTTTTTTTATTGTCAAGCAAGCCTGATTGATGAAGAGGAGATTGTTTAAGCAATTGGAGAACTACCAATTGACTGATTGACCCTGGGAGCAAAGAATTGAGGTTTGATGAGCTCTTATTTGCCCCTGGCGGACCTATATACTCTTGTTCTATCGGGTAGAAAGGACACGAGGAGCCGCTGGCCCGTTTGGTGGTATTTTGAGGCAAGCTAGAGGTAGGTCTAAAAGACTATTCCTAGAAGCTTGCCTCAGTCAATTAGAAAGGCAAATGAGATTATATCTCGGGGAAGATAGTAATTTTTGCCAGTGCTTTCGCATCATCCTTTCCTCCAATAACTTAAAATAGCCAATGGTCAGTGGGGTAGGTAAAGTAGTAGCCATAAAAGAGGCATAGATAGAAAATCACTCCACTGGGTAAGTGCTCCAAGGAGATCAGTCTTAAAGATTTGATCGCTTCATAAGCTCTAGGAATATTTTGATTAGTTAATGATGAATCATTTGAGATTAGGGAGTCTGAAAAATATGTTAAAGTATGGTGCAGAAGACGAAGATGATAGAGTTGAATTCAATGATGAAGATGAATAATAATAAGTGTTTGCAAAGAACATTACTAATCATTTGCTTTTGCGGATCATAGCAAACAAATCCTTCTTTGTTATCGGCATATCCAAGAAATATATATTTAGCAGCATTCAAATAGAGATTGTCGGCTGAGACTTGGAGATGGTTGGCTATTGATTAAGTACATAGCAGCTTTGATGGCTTCTACCCAAAAGATTTTAGGTTTGTTAGACTCAATAAGTAAAGCACAGACCAATTCTACAATATGTCTATTTTTCGTTCAACAGTCCGGTGTGTTTGGGACATGAATGTTGAGGAATGGTTCCCTTTTCATTAAAAAAATTTAAATAAACTTGACTCACAATATTCTCTCCCTGAATCTGAACGGAAGAGTTTAATGCGGACACTAAATTGGGTCTCTACCATATTCATGAAGGATTTTACAATAGATGATACTTCAGGCTTAGAATGCATAAAATATATGTGTATCTAGTGAAGTGATAAATATATAAAGAGAATAAAAGATTTATGACCCATACATGACACCATAGGTGGTGGACCCCAAATATCGCTATGTGCCAAATCAAAAGATGCAACATAAACTCATAGGAAGTGAAAGTTTATGGTTTCAAAGAGAGCACAACTAGTTAACCAAAAAAAAAAAAAAGAAAAAAGAACACAACTTGCAAATAGGGTCGCGGACTGGATGGCTTCGTATGTGGTTAGTCACTTCGGGGGCACCTTGTGGGTTGGTGAGGGGGAGTTGCTTAGAACGTTTTAGAACTTGTTGTTTTCTGATTTTATTGGATGTATCCGTAATTAAATTATATGAACCATTCACTTAAAAAGAAAAAAAAGGGGGCATAACTTTGACAATTTGTGTGAATTAATGAAATAGAACTCTTACATCATAATAAATTTTAACGTCCAACTGCAACCTAACAGGATGTGGTAGCCACCACGATAATGCCACAAATCCCAAATTTTATTAGAAATGCGGCATCATCGGTCATTGAAGAAGCAAGCAAGCTAGAAGAAAATGGCATGTTATCATCAATGTCAACGCAAAGAGTCGTCCATGCCTATGCCCCTTTCCAATTATTTTCCCAGTGCGTCAATCGTGAACCAAACAATCATCACCAGAAAATTAGACTAAGCAGTTATTTTCAACAAGTTGATCAAAAGAGATACGGTTTGTAGTTAATTTTGGCACAAAGAAAACATTGGATAATAGGAATGAATTTTCATAGGTACATGGAATAGTTCCAATACCCAAAACTGGCAATTTTTCTCCATTGGCAGTTGTAATAGGTGCATTAGAAGAATTAAATTGAATGGTGGAAAATTTTTGATACCCAACCAAGCATATGGTTAGAGGCAGCTGAATCTACAAACCATTGAGATCGGGGATATTTTACACCTGATATACCAATAGTCTATGAAAGAGCATTTGAGATAGCGCCTGAAAGAGCAGAAGCTATAGATTCTTGAATCATTTTTCGAATGGCTTCAGAAGTAAGAGAGGCTTGAGTACTGGGATGGGATCACTATTAGTTGTGTTGGCAGCCGATGTATGATAGACTTTGTTCCCACATTTAGAAATGATGGGACCCTTTCTCCAACAATAATTGCAGAAATTCCGCTTCTTTGCAATGTGTGATCATGCGACCATATTCTTTACATTGATGGCACTGAATGCAACTGAGATCTTTTTGCTTTGGTTTTGATTTATCATGATATCTTGATGTAAATAAAGCACCATCAAAATTTTTTGTTGAATGATCAATTATGGCCTGTGTGAGAAGCTGAGTTTCTTCTCGAAGAAGTTCTGAAACAATAGCATCTAGATCTGGTGTTGTCTGAAGATTAATAATATTCACACGAATTGATTCAAATTATGGACGTAGTTTCATCAAAAATTGCATCATTCTACTCTTTTTGCTTTCTTCCATGACATGTTCAAAGGCTGGTCCCTTCATTAAATCTTGTTGAAACCAGAGAGCCATGAAGCCAGAGTAATATATCTTAACATCCTTGTCACCTTGGCCATATTGAGAGATGCCAAATTCTAGTTGAAACTCTCCTGAGAATAAATTTTCTTCAAGTGCTTCCACATCTCTAAAGCTTTTGGATAAGCCCACAAGCTTATCGCCGTTGCTTGATTTATTGAGCTACAAAACCAAGTCATAACGCGTGCATTCTTCGTCTTCCATTTCACCTTTTCTTGTGCATCCTTAGGTTCTAGACTTGTGTCATCCAGAATCCATAACAAATCTTTGCCTTCGACAAATCAAAAAATTGAAATTCCCAGGGAGGATAGTTCTTAGGATCCAACTTGATAGAGATGATGCCCGGATGATCCATAGGAATAAAGAATGATTGGATCAAAACCAATCACTGGGCCAAGAAAATGTAGGATTGAAAATGGAGACGAGATTTGCAAAGAACAAAACTTTTGGCAAGATAATAGAAGGAAGACAAATTACTTATAACGATGGATCTGATACCATGACAATATTGGTGAAAACGTTTCTCGTTCCATTCCTAACCCAAGCATGGGTATGTATAAGTACAAGGGACAAAAAATTTGGTAAGTATGGCTGTACAAAAGTGGGAAGCATTACTGTACAAAAATAGTAAGTCTGGTTGTGACAACTATGGAATATTTACATACAAAATCGGAGGAGAATATTCAAAGATGACACTACTGATTTGGCTGATTGTGGCTTAAGTTGACCCTTGATTACCGAGATTATAGTTGATGCTTGATTGCCGAGATCATGGCTTGATTCTGTCCTTAATTCCTAGAGATTCCATTGACAAAAAAATAGGTTGAGAATATTCAAAGATAGCACTGCTGATTATGGTTTTTTTTTTTTTTTTTTTGATACAGCGGTGACTCACTCTAGTCATGCATGAGTGCATCCAATAAAGTCAGAAAAAATTATATGATGGAGTAGGGAAAGAATAGATTCCTGATCTTTCCAAAGAAACTTTTTTGAATGGTACCCAGCATAGGAGGCGACCCAGCCCGCTGCACTGTTCGCCTCCTAATAGACATGAGAAGTCCGAAAGGAGCCAAACTCAATCCCGAAGAAGTGGGTGCCGATCGTCACCGATGTTGTTGCCCAGTGGATACAACCCAAGAGGGGGGGTGAATTGGGTCTTTTAAAACTTTTAGGCTACTTCTAACACTTTTCAATTAATTATGCTAAGTTGTATAGATGCACAGTGGAATTTAAACTTAGCAACAGTTTGATTTATTGAGTGAGACTTGATTAAGTAAATTGAATATGCTTGCAACTAAAGGATGCGCGGATAAGAGTTAAGCAAGCAATTTATCTAAGTAAGTAAGTGAGCAAGTTAGACAATGACAAAAAGCATCACAAACACAACAAACATATAGTGGTTCAGTGCACCCCCAGCACCTACATCCACTCCCCAAGACCTCTTGGGAATTTCACTATAATCGTCCAGATTACAGTCCGGTAGTTTTGCGAGTGCACTACCCAACTCGTTGTTTTACACCGGGCTAACAACGAACCCTACAATCCGGTAGTTTTTCGAGTGAACTACCCAACTCGTTGTTTTACCCCGGGCTAACAACGAACCCTACAATCCGGTAGTTTTTCGAGTGAACTACCCAACTCGTTGTTTACCCCGGGCTAACAACGAACCCTACAATCCGGTAGTTTTTCGAGTGAACTACCCAACTCGTTGTTTTTACCCCGGGCTAACAACGAACCCTACAATCCCCCAATTTTAACTTAGGCTTGGGACGCCTATCCCTTGTTCCAAGTCCCTTGACTGAAACAAGCTCAATATTCAAACGTTTTACAAAAGATTTGAAAGCTCTTAAGAAGCAAATATAACAATGAGAAACAATAAAATCGGAAGAACCCTTTTTGCCGTTGGAAGCGTGGATGATGGTGGTTCTTCTGATGTGGATCACGTTGGCTTGAATGCGAGCTTTGATTGCCAAGTGGGAGTGAGTAGATGAGCTCGAAATCAGATGGAAAAGCTTGAATGCACTTGATTTCTCCTCTTGAAAGCTCTAACTCCCTTGAACCTCTTTTTCTTTCTTCTCTCTTGAATGATCTTGTGTTGGGTTGGTGAGAGGTTGTTGAGAAGCACTTAAGACCTCCCTTTTATAGCCCAAAAAGCAAATATAGCCGTTAGAGATAAAGTAGAGAAGATTTGAAATTCAAATCAAACCTGAAAAGCTGTCAGTCGCGTCCCAGGCGCTCCGGGGACGTCTCCGCTACAACGAGAGACGTCTCGCCTACAGGATTTTACTTTTTACTTTATCTGGGGTCGACTCGGCACTTTACGGGGACGTCTCGGCGTGTTAGCGCTTTTTGAGTGGGGACGACTCCGCTGCTTTGGGGACGACTCCGCTTCTTTATCTCCGAAAATCATGTCCTCTGGAATTTCCTGAGAGAGTCGACTCCGCTCTTTCAGGGGACGTCTCCGCTTGTCTGCACTTTATGCGTGGGGACGACTCCGCTTTCTCAGGGTCGACTCCGCTTCCTTATCACCGAAAAAACCATTCTCTGGAAAACCCTGAGAGAGCCGTCTCCGCCATCTTGGGGACGACTCGGGAAGTCACCTTTTTACTTGCGGGGACGACTCCGCGTACAGCGGGGACGTCTCGCGCATATCCCTTGAAAAACGCCTTTCTGCCGCCACTGAGAGAGTCGACTCCGCTACTGAGAGAGTCGACTCTGCTAACGCGGGGACGACTCGGCAGGTGCCGGGGACGCCTCGGCTTGTGCTAGTTCTTCCTGTTTGTGCCAGAGACGTCTCTGAGACAACCCGGAGACGTCTCGGCTGTCCCTGATCTGTTTTCTTCAACTCAAAAATTCTTCAATAAATTCATAAAAATTATGGGAACTTGCCTAGACATTTCTTAACAATATTCTTAATTAAACACATGAAATTCTCAATTAAATTGTTAAGATAAATGAAATTATACTCTCGTGTTTTGTATTCATCAAAATCCATTAGGTGGTCAACAATCTCCCCCTTTTTGATGATGACAAAACACTGAGTATATGCAAAATTTAAGATTTAAACATATACACAGTATTTGAGTATGTGCAATATAAAATATATTGTGTTCTAGAACTAATGCATAGCTAAGTTGCATGAAGTAGAAAGCATATATATTTAAAACATACTTCATGATAATGCTTTAGATTTAATCAGCTTAACACATTTCAATTTCAGCTGATTTGTATTCAATTCAAAAAACACAAAGCATTATGAGCATAGACTTAAATATTTCTCCCCCTTTTTGACAACATCAAAAAGATAGTGAAACATTAAGCACAAAGATAAGAATACTCAAATATTTCTTATTGTACTCTGATTTGCATGTCAAATTATTGCAAGGATATGAATCATATAACTCAAGGCAATAATATTAGAATCAGATTAATGAGCATAGATCAGAGCCAATTAAGATAATTTCAGAGCAGAACAAAGATAGTTTTCTAATCAAGTGTAGGTGGAATCTTCCTTAGGTTAATTCAAGAAGTACCACAAATGATATTCAAGAAAAAAAAAATATGAGTGGAAATCTAACCTCTCATCAATAAGTATGAAAGCTTGTTCATTTAAGACCTTTTGCCCAATCTATTGAGTATTTTATCAACATGAGAGCAATTTAATTGATTTTCAGAGTAAAAGATCAAAACTTATATATTTGAAAGACATATCATCATGTTGGATCATTATTTCAAAGTTCTTTTTATGATAATAAGAGCATTGGGGCACAAATACCAAAATATGAATTCATGCAATTTTTGATACATCTTAGAGCTCTTTTAAAGACTTTCTTTTATTTCTTTAGAAAATAAGCACAATTTGTTAAAGAGAAATATGAATTGGCACAAAATTCAATTAGGACTCATTAGTGAATTTCAAAATAGATTTTCTATGAGATACTCAAGAAAATTCAACATATTATTCTCCCCCTTTTTCATTAAGTTAGAGGCTCTTAAGATCAACTATTTGAATTGCAATTTGGTTCATGAGTGATGCATAAGATATACTAACCAAATAACAAGCCTCAAGGTGTATCATAAAGATTTTCAGATTTAAATTTCAGATGATACATATTGGAGAGTATTAGGATCACTTTTCTTTTAGTATTCTTTCCCTCTCCTTTAGTTATAGATTTATGCGATTAAGTTCCATAAGATCTCTCCTTCTGAAATTTTCTTTCTCCCCCTTAATTGATCATTCCATTTAAGAGTTTAGAATTTGAAGATAATGTTCAATAAAATTGTCAATCTCAAAAATATATTTTCTATAATTATCAGCTTATTTTCATAAGACTCAAGGTTTGAGATAAGACAACCTCTATAGAACTCATCTCAAGGTATAAACTTATGATTAAAGCAAGTATTGCAATATAAGGAGGTTCATCAAAATCAATCCATAAAAATCAAGGTATGCATCAAATTAAAGTAACTTTAGGATAGGATACTGAATATCTAAAGCTCCCCCTCAAGAGATGCATTCTTCTTTAATCATTCTTTTCTATTGTTGAATTTCAGATTTTAATGATAAACGTGAATAAAACTGAAATTCTATGATATCGAGAATGTAGAGTAATCTAGCATTATTCAAAATTTGTAGCAATTACTCTTTCTAATCCTTCAAGAACAAGTTATGCTTTCTCTTAATCTTAGAGAAAATGTATAGAAATATTAATCAGAAAATGATTCATTTGAAGCTCAGTTTCTTTCAAAAGCATTTACATTTTCTTTCTTTTAAGAATCATTTGAGTGAGCTGAAATATTTCTAGCTTTAAGATCATTCACTCTATATATAAATTCTGATGGAAGTCTTTAAGAATGTAGGAGAGAAAAACATATAGATAATCATTGAGGTATATATATTTATAGAACTCCATTTCTTGATCATAGTTTTTCAGCAATGTATACATGAAACACAATAAATCTTTTTAATATCTAAATAAAATCATATATTTAGAAACATTTGTTCGCAATCAAGATCGTTGAAAAATACATCACTTAAACCAATTTTAGTACATTTTAAAGATAAGAAATGATATGTTTCGGATGCGTATCGAAGCAATCAACCAAGGCATCAAAATTAATTTTGTTTTTCTTATGTTAAAGTTTTCATTTAGAAGTCATATTGAGTTATTCTCCTAAATGACACGATCATTGAAGCATATGACTAAGGTTGCAAGAATGTAACGATATAAGCATTTTTAAGTTAAGTTTAAGCTTTTATACAAAATCAGATTCTGAATTTTCATAAGAATTTCCAAGAAGGATCTCAAAATTATAATTTGAGACATGTATCTTCTACATTGTAGCTCATCTTAAATTACCAAGATTGAAAACACATATTTCAATAACATTAGATCACTTTCAGAATCTTTGTATTTAATATTGAGTTTCGATACAAAATGGAGGATATTTTAACAAGTATTAGGATATTATATATCAAAGTTAGGCAAGTTGAGAGATAGATCAAGATCAATTCATTTTGCCTAAATAGAGATATCTTTCTCTTCTTCTTTTTACAGATTTATTCAACTTTCAGATTTTAAAGATGATTGTGACCGACAAATCTGAAATTTCTTTTCAATAATACCAAAAAAAAATTTATGCAGTATTTCAAACATTCAATCAAATTATCCAACCATGAAGCATTACAAAATATTGAGAACCCATAATTCAAAACATCATGCCACATGCATAATATATTATGTGTTAAGTCATGCATTAAAATATTAACAAAAAGAATGTCAAGGATCAAAATCAATTCTTTTCAAATAAACTCCCCCTATTTAAATATAATTTTGCACTGATTTCATCCTTAAAGTGTGTTTTCAAGTGATTAAAAATTTGACTTGATTCTTCTTATATACTTTCATTTACTTTGTCTTTCATTTTTAACTTTCTTATGCTCTATACTCTATTTGCTCCCTATCCGGTGGAGTTGGGAAGGGGCACGAGGTACTACCACTAGCCTCCCTCTTGTGCCGTCCCTAATATGCCCTACACCGAATAGTTGGGTCAAATAGTGCCGGGTACTACCACTAGCCTCCCCATTGGCACCATCCCTATGATGAGCAATATAGAAAGGTTAAAATGTTTACTTCAAACTCTCCCTGTTTAAGTGTAATTAATTATGGATTTTATCCCTTCCAAAAGAATGCTCACAAATGTCCCAAATATATTATGCTTGTTTTGCTTTTCCTTAAGATTGAAGTATTTGTCTTTACTTAGATTTTACTTCTCTTGAACAATGTCCATTTTTTTTTCTTTATCTCTCTCTCTTTTTGTTATTCTCAAGTAATCTACATGAAAGAGCAGAATAAAGAAATAATGAAATGTATCGTATAGAGGTATATCATGCAAACACTATTTTCATTATGCCCAAGAATTCGCAGCTTCTCACAAGTCATTCTAAATCAGAGTTTTAATCATATACTTGTGTATTTCATGGTTATGATACAGCCATAGAAATATTTTAGATTGAGCAAATCATGAAACAATTTCTAAAAGTATAAGTCAGTCAATACACATATAGACATGATATCAAAAATTAATAATTAAAGAATTTAATCATGCCATAATAGGATTTAAGTTATTGACTTTGCTCAATTAATTTGTGAGAAAGGTATCTAAAGTTACCTATTCATTATATGTTCTTCAAGCCAAACTAGATTTCTTATGTGTGAACTTTTGGCTGAAGAAGATCCTCTCTCTTGTTTGCATGTGAATGTTTAGTGTATCTTACATGAAGATATCCTTCAAGTTGAAATTTCTCATTTTTCTTTCTTGAAGGAAGGTCATTAGTTTCTTTAAGATACAAAGCATTCATCCAACATATATATATATTTTTTAATTAGATGACTCAATATGAGATATGACAATAGTTGCATGTTGAGTCACTTTACTCAAGAGATTGCCTAAATATAAGCAAGCACATATCACTTGAACTAAAGAGATAGATTCATTAACCAAGATAGTTCAAGGACAAGCATGTGAGGCAATAGACAGATTTATCAAGGTCAAATCAATTTAGTTTAGATTCTATTTGCTTAAGATAATTATCAATAAGATGTGTTAACTAAGTTTTAATCAACTTATCTTAAACGTTTGTTTCTATCAAAATTCAGATTATGACGTATTTGTTATCAATAAAATATGATTAATTAAAGTTAGATTGAAGTCTTGCACAAGGTCACATAATGAGCATACAATCTGGTCTACTAGCTGTATGATAAAATAATTATTCTATCATGCTTCAATACAGCTTTAAACAATAGATCTACTTTGCTCATCCTTTACAATTTCTACAAGATGGGGTCATAGATATACCTTCTTCACGCCAATCTTCTATAAGAGTTTTCTTGTGGACTAACGTTGGTCAATGAAGATCCCCTTTCCTGTTTGTCTTAATTTGGAGTTTGAGAGAAGATGTTAATTCATTCATCATATTTCAAACTCACCTTGCAATATAACTATTCATATAAATTTTCATTGGTAGAACAAAAATGATGCCATCAATGTGTGCTATGAGCAAGCAAGATATCATAGATTCTTCTTTTTGATGCATAGATTTATCACTATTACTTTCTATCAACAAGGTTACCTAAGCTTTTATATATCAATCTTTTGATGCTTATTTTAAATCACATATTGCTTTATCATATATGTAATGTGTAATTTTTAAATATGGTGGTTATCTAACATAGATCTACTTTTTAATGAAATAACCACATAGGAGTGAATTCTACACATTCATTTGACAGAATATAAAGCTCATGAGTCAAGCAAATGATAGTGGTGATCTTTACTTTTAATCATGCAAGAATCAAGATCTATTTCATCTTTTCTTGATTCAGTCTTTTAGTAGTTATCAATTTTTCTTCATTAAGTGCATTTCTGAGAAACTCAATTTTGTTATAATTATTAACAAGTTTTCAGATTGTTATATGTAAAAGATTAACCATATATAATTTGATCTTAGTATCTTGACAATAAATCATTAGTCTCATAGAGAATAAGACGACTTGATATTTTTGCAACTAAAATCTTTTCATTGAATATTCTATATGCATTGCTTGATGAATGATATCCAAGGATAGACATATCTCTATCAGATTTGGCATTATTTTTCATAAGAACATATCAAGCATAACATGTACGACTGAAAAATATGAAAGATATGCAATGGTTCATTTTCCATTTTTCAGAAGATCAAAAGGAGTTTTCATCAAAAATAGATCTAATAGAAATCATATGTATGACAAGCAGTGATGATAGCTTTTAAAAAATCATTTAAGTAGATGACTATCATACACAATTGTCTTTTTCATTTCTTCAAGAATTCTATTAATCTTATTTTACTTAAGGTGTCCTTGGTGCTGAAAATATTATTTTTCTGTGCACAACTTAACACAAAATTGGTTTTCAATCACTATGCCATGATTTCATAGTTTGCAAACCTTTATCATTTGATCGCTTTTTGTGAGTTTGTGCCAATGCAGAAAATATTTTAATTTGAGTGCCAAGAACAAGGCTAATGTAAGCTTTTGAAAAATTAGTGTTGGAAACAACATCTCTAGATTTAGAAATTATTTTTGTTTGTTTCCTTATTTAGCATGCATAGTAAAACTTTGACCTTTAAGAGGATAATCTAAGTAAGCCTATGGCAAGGTCTTTTGAGATTAAGTACATACTAGCATGAGCTGATTTCATATGCCAAATATGGTTTCTTTAATCTTGGTATTCATAGTGCATATATTCAAAAGCATACCAAGTACACATTATCATATCTATGATCAATAAACAATAATGCCATAGATAAAAACTCTCAATCAAGCATATAGAGAATTCATAGAGTTATTCTTAATAAGTTGATTAATCATTTAGCACCTTATCCACTAGTGAGTAAAATGAAATGATTTGATTATATTTCCAAAAGTATTTTCTATATCACAAAATTGATCACTACTAGCAAATCATATCAAATACTAAAGCACAAATAATGATGAGATGCAAGAATTACTGATTTCATTATTATTTTTTTTGTTAATAACTTTTTAAGTTTCTTTATGTTCCATGGGTACCTTGGTACACCTATGTGTACATCCTCATTTTCTCATTTTGGGTACCCAAGCTTGCTTGAGTCCTTGAGAGTTAGGACATATGGTTCCTTTTGGAACCCATATCTGTTTAATAGTAATAACTTTACCATTTGATTTAATTATACTAGAACGATAGGTAAAGTTGTTATTCCCATCCTTTTCATTTTTGAAATAAGTTATCTTATTTAATGGTTTGCTTGGTAAATTGATAACCTTTTTCTCTAGAGATTTATGGCTAAGTGAAGGAGTCAAGCTAAATTTTGATTTATCAAAATCAGCATGTTGGCTTTCAAACATCATTTTTAATCTTTCTGAGCTTACGGTGAATTTGTTAATGCAAGATTTTAATTGATTAATTTCTTCGCTTAAGTTTTGATTTTCTTTAATTAAGCTATGATTTTTCTGAATCAATTCTTCTGAAAATGACCTTAAGCATTCATTTTCAGAATTTAGTTTCTTAAGATTTTTATTTTTTACAGCTAATTTTCTACATTCACCATACAAATCATGAAAAGCATTTAATAATTCATCATAAGAAAATTCTTCTTGAAAATTATTTGATGTAAGAGTAGATTCAGTTTTTACCTTGTCTTCTTGTGCCATAAAGCACAAGTCAGTTACCTCTTGTAGTTTCTTGGAGCTAATATCATCATTGTCGCTCCTAACTTTTATTTTCTGGCTTGACTCTTTCTTGGTCAAGGCTTTCTTCCTTTTACCTCTTTCTTCCTTTCTTCTTGCTTCCTTTTCTTCTTTGTCTTTAGGAAGCTGTTTTGCCTCGGAGTCGACTCGGACCTTATTGGAGTCGACTCGGTGAACTTGAGAGTCGACTCTGAGATACTTGGAGTCGACTCGACTGAGGGAGATTCAACACCCTTTTCTGCAGTCTCATTGTTAGTATATATTTGAAGCACATGTGAGCTAGTCTGAGATTTATCATAAATATTTTCTAAAGTATCCCAGATCTCCTTAGCAGATAAGCATGCAGAAATTTCATTAAACTTTGTTTCTTGAATAGCACAATATAACATGTTCATAGCATTAGCGTTCAATTGTGCTAAGTCCTTTTCATTAATAGTTTGTGAGAGTGTGTGAAGGTCATTTGTTATGATTTTCCATAAATAATAGTTTTGTGATTGAATAAAAATGCGCATGCGTATTTTCCAATGTGTATAGTTTATGCCATTAAATAGTGGAGGTGTATCAATTGATTGTCCTTCTCCTAGAAAACTATCTATTTGAGTTGTCATGATCTTTGGCTCTAGTCGGTTAAGACTACAAATAATATTTGAGCACCCGCTCTGATACCACTTGTTGCCCAGTGGATACAACCCAAGAGGGGGGGTGAATTGGGTCTTTTAAAACTTTTAGGCTACTTCTAACACTTTTCAATTAATTATGCTAAGTTGTATAGATGCACAGTGGAATTTAAACTTAGCAACAGTTTGATTTATTGAGTGAGACTTGATTAAGTAAATTGAATATGCTTGCAACTAAAGGATGCGCGGATAAGAGTTAAGCAAGCAATTTATCTAAGTAAGTAAGTGAGCAAGTTAGACAATGACAAAAAGCATCACAAACACAACAAACATATAGTGGTTCAGTGCACCCCAGCACCTACATCCACTCCCCAAGACCTCTTGGGAATTTCACTATAATCGTCCAGATTACAGTCCGGTAGTTTTGCGAGTGCACTACCCAACTCGTTGTTTTACACCGGGCTAACAACGAACCCTACAATCCGGTAGTTTTTCGAGTGAACTACCCAACTCGTTGTTTTACCCCGGGCTAACAACGAACCCTACAATCCGGTAGTTTTTCGAGTGAACTACCCAACTCGTTGTTTTACCCCGGGCTAACAACGAACCCTACAATCCGATAGTTTTTCGAGTGAACTACCCAACTCGTTGTTTTACCCCGGGCTAACAACGAACCCTACAATCCCCTAATTTTAACTTAGGCTTGGGACGCCTATCCCTTGTTCCAAGTCCCTTGACTGAAACAAGCTCAATATTCAAACGTTTTACAAAAGATTTGAAAGCTCTTAAGAAGCAAATATAACAATGAGAAACAATAAAATCGGAAGAACCCTTTTTGCCGTTGGAAGCGTGGATGATGGTGGTTCTTCTGATGTGGATCACGTTGGCTTGAATGCGAGCTTTGATTGCCAAGTGGGAGTGAGTAGATGAGCTCGAAATCAGATGGGAAAGCTTGAATGCACTTGATTTCTCCTCTTGAAAGCTCTAACTCCCTTGAACCTCTTTTTCTTTCTTCTCTCTTGAATGATCTTGTGTTGGGTTGGTGAGAGGTTGTTGAGAAGCACTTAAGACCTCCCTTTTATAGCCCAAAAAGCAAATATAGCCGTTAGAGATAAAGTAGAGAAGATTTGAAATTCAAATCAAACCTGAAAAGCTGTCAGTCGCGTCCCAGGCGCTCCGGGGACGTCTCCGCTACAACGAGAGACGTCTCGCCTACAGGATTTTACTTTTTACTTTATCTGGGGTCGACTCGGCACTTTACGGGGACGTCTCGGCGTGTTAGCGCTTTTTGAGTGGGGACGACTCCGCTGCTTTGGGGACGACTCCGCTTCTTTATCTCCGAAAATCATGTCCTCTGGAATTTCCTGAGAGAGTCGACTCCGCTCTTTCAGGGGACGTCTCCGCTTGTCTGCACTTTATGCGTGGGGACGACTCCGCTTTCTCAGGGTCGACTCCGCTTCCTTATCACCGAAAAAACCATTCTCTGAAAAACCCTGAGAGAGCCGTCTCCGCCATCTTGGGGACGACTCGGGAAGTCACCTTTTTACTTGCGGGGACGACTCCGCGTACAGCGGGGACGTCTCGCGCATATCCCTTGAAAAACGCCTTTCTGCCGCCACTGAGAGAGTCGACTCCGCTACTGAGAGAGTCGACTCCGCTAACGCGGGGACGACTCGGCAGGTGCCGGGGACGCCTCGGCTTGTGCTAGTTCTTCCTGTTTGTGCCAGAGACGTCTCTGAGACAACCCGGAGACGTCTCGGCTGTCCCTGATCTGTTTTCTTCAACTCAAAAATTCTTCAATAAATTCATAAAAATTATGGAAACTTGCCTAGACATTTCTTAACAATATTCTTAATTAAACACATGAAATTCTCAATTAAATTGTTAAGATAAATGAAATTATACTCTCGTGTTTTGTATTCATCAAAATCCATTAGGTGGTCAACAGATGTATTATCCTCGAATCCACTCAATCACCGTAGTTGAGTCTCTTTCCAAGTAAATGTTGTCCGCTCTAAGAACCCATCTCGCATAGGTGATCCCCTCCCATGCCACCCTCAAATCTTCTCTGAATGTTGACTCATCAAAAATGCATCGCCCCCCTGCTGCGACGAGTCTGGAGTTGCGATCCCTAATCACAAAGCCAACACCTCCTCTACCTCCATTTTAAGATATACAACCGTCGAAGTTAACCTTAAGAGCGCAAGGGGGAGGGGGCTCACAAGATAAAAAACCACCCTAATCATTGTAATAGTTAAGTGGGAGCCCCAGATGTCCCTAGCCGCCCTAGGTAAAACCACCGCAGTAGTGTTGGTGACCTCTGCAGCATGAAGTAGAGCACTATCTGTAACCATCCTCGGGTGCACCCTACCATCCTCAAAGATCCGGGCATTTCTATCCAACTAAATGTGATAGGCCACATAAACACATCTGATGGCTCGCTCCATTGTATTGGGCCTCCGCAAGGACTCCTTCAGGTGACCTAAGAAGTCCTCTGTTGAGTGTATGGCCTATGCTGTGCTAGGTGGAGCCATCAGAGCCATGGCACACCCCTATATTTGAGCCGCACGTGGGCCCAAAAAGAACATGACTGATAGTCTCCTCCACCTCTGGGCACCACACACATACTAGGGTGACTCTCACTCCCCTCTTGGCCAACACGTCCTTGATCGACAGACATCTCTATGCCACCTTCTATACAAACAAGGCGACATATAGGTGGACACGTAACCTCCAGATCCAGCCCTCATCAATCCGCCGGGTCGTCCCCTCCCTGTCACGGTCTTGTAGGTCTCGGGCACTGACCTTCGATCTTCCAGTCCCTCTCTATACCCTCACATCCGTAGTCTCTCCTGTGGGTATTGGCAAAGCCAGAACCTTCTGGGCCAACTGCTTCCCAAAGGCTCAATGAACCAGATCCATATTCCATCTCCTCTCCCCTAGGACGATCAGGTCATAGACCTTAGATCTCGCCATGCGCCCCGAGTCGATCATGGTGGGCCACCAACCAAGTGGCTATTCAATCAGCCATCTATCCTCTAAGACGTCAATAGTTCTACCGTCCCCAATCATCTAGCTGGCTAAGGGGAGCACCCTCAGGGCACAAGCACAAATCTTCATCCAAATGGAAGAGCTGTGGCACTTAGTGTGGAAACCAGGCCGGGAGCTCAAGTCCCCATACTTGGCCCTTATCAAGGTGCACTAGAGACTCTTAAGTTTCAAGATAAATTAGACTGAGTGCCTAGTCGCCAGGATCACTCACCTCGCCACCAAGGAGTGAACACTCAGCCCTCCATTCCTAGTTGGCTAGCAGGTGACATCCCATGCCAACAAGTGAGTGCTGCTCCTGTTGGAAATTGTATCCTAAAAGTCAATCGTCAGCATATTGATGATTGAATTTTGTAAATGAATTGACAAATTAATAAAGTGTTATTTGGCATTATTCATCATTTTATTGAACAGCTTCAAATGAACTCTTATATGATGAAGTCCTTAGAACTTACTTTATGATAAAGGAGGATTTATCTACAAGTTCTTAAACTTGTTCGTGACCAAATGATATACTGTTACTAGGACGACAACATTATCGAGATTAGGTCGTTGTGAGACATATACATTGGTTGTCCTCTTAACCAAGAAGTGTGGAGACACTGATATGTCACACAGGTGAAGTATAGGAGTACATTTCACTGAACGTGATCAATTTCAGAACACTCTACTGTCGAGAGATGTTCCGAGTAGATATGGATATAAGTATCCCTCAGACCTGAGATCACCATAGTGATTAGCAAGCAACTCACTATACTTTGGTATCGGATTAGCAGAATTTCTAATTCTAGGATGGAAGGTTACTGGGTGCAGTCAAGTACTTGTGAAATCAGTGAGTGAGTCAAGATGAAATTGACCCCTCCTAGAAACAGAAGATAATGCTTTGTATTCAATTTAGCAAAACCTTGGCCAGGATAATTCTTGTGAGGAGTCACAAGATTTCTAAAGTTGAATCAAATCATGGATGCACTGATTACAGAGTTGACAGAACTCTAAGGTCATCCTGGCATTAGGAGTCAAAGGGATGAATTATACACTAACCATAGTTTAGGGTTCCAGAATATTTGCTTCGCATATAATCGGCCTATCCAGATGTCGGGTACCATTGCTAGATGGTCACATCGATTAGTGCAGAAAGTCGCTCCTGTACTACCGGCCTAGGTTCGAACCTATGAGGTCACACGCATAGAAGTTTCCTGATTGATCAAGATAGCTGATGGATGGTTGAGAATCATTTAGGAATAATTTGGTCAATTCGATTGGCAAATTATCTTATAAAATAATTAAATTAATTATTGGAGAATTAATTAGTAATTAGATTACTAGTAAACTCAATTTGATTGAGTAATTAGACTGAGGATGAACCAAATTGAATTGGATTCAACTTTGGGCTCAATCAGGATTTTTGACTTGATTGGATTATGTCTGAATCAAGAGGACTTAGGTTGACCAAATTAAATTAGATTAAATTTGTGCTTAATTAAAAATTAACCTTGTTACGGGGGAACTCAGCCACCATGCCCCACGTGACCGGCACGCGCGCCCTAGAAGATTACAGCTGCCCCTTGATCCAGTAACCCGACCCCGAGTCGGATATCTTCGGCCTCGCAGCCCGACCCCGAGTCGGCTGCCCCTTGATCCAGTAACCCGACCCCGAGTCGGATATCTTTGGCCTCGCAGCCCGACCCCGAGTCGGCTGCCCCTTGATCCAGTAACCCGACTCCGAGTCGGATATCTTCGGCTCCGCAGCCCGACCCCGAGTCGGCTGCCCCTTGATCCAGCAATCCGACCCCGAGTCGGCAATCTCTCGACAACGACAGGCTGTTCCCCTGAAGCACGCCGCGACCCTCTGCTCCACTACTCCCTACAACGGTCGTATCCGGCGCTGCTCCACGATCTCCTGTAACAGCCGTACAAAGCGGAGCTCCACTACGCCCTATCATGGCCATACCCAGCGCTACCCCACGACGCCTAGTAACGGCCATGTCAGTGGCAACTCCATCGTGCCACACGATGATCAACCCCCCAGAAGGACCCCCCAGCCTGGTATATATGCGGCTGGGGGGAGAAGGGAGGAGGTAAGCAAGAACTTCCAGAGCATTCTCCTACTTGCTACTATTATCTCTCCCTCTCCTCCAATCTCCTCTGACTTGATCGTCGAAGGGCCCCCACTACCCCAGTGGTGGTGCGAGGCTTGCTTGCAGGTTTCCCGGTGGAAGGTGGAGCACAATCAACACCAACCAAGGCAACTTAGACGGAATCCCGTTCACACCGCTGTGCCAATCGTTCTCGGTTTGGACCACCAGCAACAAACCTAATTGGATTAGGTTCAAACCAAGGTAATTGGACAATCCTAATTGTTAGGATTTAATTAAATTAAATGAGTTTGATATGAAATTGTTTGGATCTTGAAATCCACATGTCACATATCCATGCATGGCGCCATGAATTAAATTTTAATATGATTAAAAAATTAATTTAATTTATTTAATGGTGCCATGGGATATGTGGCACACATCAGGGACCTCCTTCATCATCAGATGGGGCGAAATGGAGAGATAAATTCATGAAAAGAATTGAATAAGATCAAATTCTCTCTCTTCATGGCATATGTCATCCTTATCTTTATCTCACTTCTAATTAAGTTTGAATTTCGAATTTAAACACTACAAAATCATCTCATGACCCTCTAATCTGATTGTGGGTATGGAAATTTTGAAATTGAAAGAAGGAAGTGGCGACATGATAAATGGTTTAGATTAGATCAAGCTTCATCATGTGTTGGCGCATGAAACAAGCATTTGAATTTTGAATTCAAAACCCCATAAAATCCTCCCAAAATATTGGAAGGTTGGCGTGTGAAGAGGGGCGGAGGGTGACATTAAAAGGACCTCCATCAGCTTGTGGCCGAAATTAAGATAAAAAGAAAAAAAAAGAAGGAAGAAAGGAAAAAGAAAAGAGAGGAACCCTAGTTCATGCATGGAAAAATTCTGCATTCAATCTAGCCGACTTCTTCCTCTCCAAGTCTATCACGTCATTAGTGTTAGGGGTCCCTGATAAGAGCCTTTAGATCAGATCTAAGTCCTCTTCAATCCCTATAAACCATTCCTCCAAATTCTTTCAAGAAGGCAGATCAAAGGTTGATGGTGTCAGGAAGATCAAATTTCAGCCTCAAGAAATTCTGCGCAAGCTAGCACTTCCGCGGGATTGGATCTCTCCAGGAACTTCGCGTGGATTACTCATAGAGGCCAGACGATTGTGTGGCTGTGAAGCTCGAGCATTTGATCCATTATATTCTGATTTTACAAAGATATAAATCTGATGCCAGTAATTTAGATAAGATCTAATCCCCGAGGGTTAAACCTCTTCAGGGGCTCTTCACAGAGTAATCTTTAGAACCTATTCAATGGGTATTCGAAGATTAGTTAGATTAGTCAAGTTTAGAACTTAATAATCTCATTTCAGATCTGATATTAATCATGCAAATGATTTAGCATAATTGTTTAAACGATTCCGGCATAACGATCATGTGTTTTGTAGTGATGTTTTGAAATCTGATTTCTTATACATGCTAGAATTAAAATATTTAATTCAATATTTTCCGCTGCGATTTTAAATTAAAAGAACTATGTGTGGCTTGATCCCCCTTGTGAAGGGGTACGTAGGCAACCCGAATAGGTACAATCACAGAAAATTTTAAAATTTCAGCTTGCAATCACTGCTAGAACCCACCGATCACTTTCAGTGGTATCAAAGCCAGGTTCTCTGTTTAAACTTTTATGTTTTAATCATTGCAATTAAATCTGAAATTATGAATATGTTTAGATCAAATTTAAAGTAGATTTATGAATGATTTAATTGCTGATTATGAATGATTAGCTAGATCTGAAATTTGGATGCATGTGATGCATGTTTATATTAATATATGTAACATGAATAAATTTGAAATCATAAAATTATTTAGATTAGATCTAAATAAAATATATGATCCATTTAATCACTGATTTTAAAAGAATTATCAGATCTGAAAATAAATGCAAAAGTTGTATGATGTTTGAATTAATTCATGAAAGTTTATATATGTGATATATGAACATAAATCATTTAAGATTTAAACATAAATTAAATCTGAATTTTAACATGATTAATTACAAATCTCAGATCTGAAAATTAAGTTTTAAGAACTAAAACTTTGTAATTAACATGTAATTAAGAATTATGCAATGATCTGAATTTTCATAAGCTTACACTTAATTGAGAATTAAGTGATATGAAAATCTAGATCTAGAATTGTAACTCAATTAAATGACATTGCATAATTCATGGGGCATTTGGGTTAGCTCAAATCGAGTTCTTAAGATTGGGTTAGACCTAGGGTTAGAATCAAACATGGTCTAATTAGAGTTAATTGATCAAATCTAATTAAGTAGTAACTAGATTAGGTCAAGAAAATTTTAGGTCAAATACAATAGTTGTAGATTGATCAATTGCATATCTTTGATTAGACCAAGATGGAACTTGATTTAGGCTTAGAGGTAGAGCCTGAGTCATTTGAGTGATCAAATCGAAATTGATTAACCAGTCGGTGTCTAAGGTAAGTTTGGCAGACTCGACCGGTGGTTTTTAATTGGGAGCTACTCGCACTGATTCGTTTTTGTCGAGTTAATGGTATATCCCTTCCACCGATCTCACTTACCTGGCTGACATGGTCAATCACATTTGGATTAGATTACTTAATGATTCGAGTTGACCCATACCTTAAAAAAAATCAGTATGACTGATTTAGATGTCTCCTTAACCGGATGGAATCTAGTTCTTATTAATCAGACTTGATGAAGTCAGTGGGAGGATCTAGATTAACCGGTTCTTCTCATCTATTCTCAATTAAATTCTCTAAAATTATTAGGTCCCTAAAATGAAATAGTTATAGAGATAACGAGGTCATAGCCTCCCATTAAGATGGGTGATAATGGGTCCAATGGCTAGATAATCATTGGAGGCGCCACACGCCTGGTGATTATTTGACCATTGGAATTGTTATTCAATATATGATGAGTCGAGTGTACCTTCAATAGGTGATCAAGTGAGCCGAGCCATACTCGGGCTTGGTCATATATTAGTAGATTACACGAAACCCTATCATTTAATGGTTGGACCTAACCAGAATTTTTGTTGTGAGGCGCCACACGCCTGCCAAAGAGACTGGGGCAAAATTATCACTAGAAAATATTTGGTGAAACAATTGGTTCAGAACCTACCAATAGGTGCATATAGGTTGGCCGAGCCACACTCGGGCCCATATACGATCAATTGGGTTCTAGTGCTCACTAAAGATTTAAGTGTAATTCTTCGAATTTGAGGTAGAGGCTACAAATTTGTATAAAATAGTAGAAAAACCTTTAGACTAAAGTCTAAGTCTTTAGGGTATTGTCAATTCATATACTGATAGCCAATTTTCTTTTTATGCAGAAATGGTCACTAGTTTGTCACTTCGTTCATTGTTGGATAATGACAGGTTGACTGGACCCAATTTTAGCAACTGGCTTAGAAAACTTAAGATTGTGCTAGAGCATGAACGGATCCTTTATGTGATAACTGAGGATTCTAATGTTATTTTGATGTTTACAAAGCCATTGAGGCCATATGGAAGTGCTAATGCTATTAACTCAATTAATCCAGTACATAAGTGAGTAAGGAAGAAATATTCGATACATCATTGATAAATGACACATTCCCGAAAAATTAAGAATATATGGTCAAAATCACTCTCAATAATTGATAACGAGATAAAATTTGTAATAGAGAATGGTAGAAAGCTCAAGAATCCATTTTGGCAAAGTTCCACGTTAAAAATACCTAAAAGGGCAATTCGATAATTTCTACTGTTAAGGGTATGAAACTCTATTGTGCCATGCATCGTAATTTACTTGGAATATCATATTATTGTTTCAATGTGTATAACTAACCTTCAAAGTGCAGAAAAACATAGTTAGAGTCGACCCCAATTATTTTGGAGTCGACCCCGATATATTTGGCACGCCTTGGAACGAAGTGGCACGCCTTTGGAACACTTGGCATAGAGTAGGAGTCGACCCTAGAAGAGATGGAGTCGACCCTGGCACGCTTTAGAAATATTCTGGCACATTCTAGCACTTATGGCATGGATGAACAGTACTTGGGTCGACCCAAGTGAAAGTTGAGTCGACCCCACCTTGAGTCGACCCAACCTTGAGTCGACCCAAAAAGAGTTGAGTCAACCCAAGTGAAGGAAGGTTGAAATACAAGGTTCTGTATTTTCTGAGAGGGCCGACCCAAGAAAAGCTTGAGCTGACCCAAGCCCGATGAACAGTGGTTTGGGTCGACCCTAGGAAAGTTTGGGTCGACCCAAGCACGGGCAGAAGCATAACGGCTAGTTGTGCAGAAGTGCTTTTTGGACTCCCAACGGCTATAAACGGCTAGTTTCTTCAATCCAATGGTCAGGAAGGACTATTTGGAGGTTGGAGAAGTATTTAAGAGGGAGTATTCATCAGAGGAAGGGAGCTTTTGAAAAGACATCAAGTGCATTCAAGAGAAAACCCTAGCAAGGCAAGCTTCATTCAATTGCTTCATTCAAAGAGCCAAAAGGAAGTGGTTGAGCAGATTCCAAGAGACATTAAGAGCTCCACCAACTCTTGAAGAGTGAAGCAATCTTGACAAAGAAGAGAAGAGCCTTATTAAAGGGATAACTATATTCTAAACTCTTCTTTGTAGCTCATAATTATTTTATTTGCTCATTTAGGAGCTTTAGTTCCTTGTTCTTTATTCTTGTTGTAAGGTTTGTTGGTAAGCCCGTAAAACCAACATTGTAGATTGTTGGTATGCCCGTAAAACCAACGTAGGTTGTTGGTAAGCCCGTAAAACCAACGTAGGTTGTTGGTAAGCCTGTAAAACCAACGTAGGTTGTTGGTGAACCCGTAAAACCAATTGTGAAGGTTCGTTGGTGAGCCCGTAAAACCAACATAGGTTCTTGGTGATCCCGGAAAACTAAAGTGTAAAGGTTTTTGGATTGTAAGCCCGGAAAACAATCCAACTGTAATCCGCGGGATTATAGTGAATTCCCAAGGAGTCGCTTGGGGAGTGGATGTAGGTGCTTAGGAGAGCACCGAACCACTATATTTCTTGTGTGTTTGCATTGTGTATTGTCTTACTTTACTACAATTACTTACTCATCAATTAACTCGATTAAAGAATCAAAAAGTTAGAAAAACCAATTCACCCCCTCCCTCTTGGCTTGTCACCTTGGGCAACAAGTGGTATCAGAGCAGGTGCTCTATAATTCCTTGCCTTTTTGATTTTGACCTAACCGTCTAAAAGCCAAAGATCATGACAACTCAAATAGACAGTTTTCTAGGAGAGGGACAGTTAATTGATCGACCTCCACTATTTAATGGCATAAACTACACACATTGGAAAGCACGCATGCGCATTTTTATTCAAGCACATGACTATGATTTATGGAGTATCATAGTCAACGGGCTACACACAAACACTAATCATGATAAGAAAATGGCTCAGCAAAATGCAAAAGCTATGAATATTCTATATTGTGCATTAGATAATAGTGAACTTAATAGCATATCTTTTTGCATAACTGCTAAGGAAATCTGGAATATGCTTGAAGGTAAATATGAATGCACTAATATTTTTAGTGAATCTGAAACTAGCTCTGAAGAAGAAGAGCAGCAAACTGAAATTAAAAATCCTTGCTTTATGGCACATGAAGATAAGGTATGTATTGGAACACAAAGTGATTTCTCATTCCAAGATAAAGTACATGCTGAAACTCAATCTGATTTTACATTTGATGAACTTCATGATGCTTTTTCTAATCTATACTTAGAATATAAGAAGCTTAGTTTAAAGAATAAAAAGCTAAATCAGAAAAATCTATCTCTTGCTGAAAGCTATGATATAACTCAAAAAATAATAAATTACTTTCAGAAGACAATGAAAGGCTAACTAAAGAAGTTAACAAATTTAAGCCTATAGTTGAAAAATTTACTATCAGCTCTGAAAAACTGAACTTAATGATAAATAATCAAAGATCTGAGTTTGAAAAGGCTGGATTAGGATATCAATCTTGGTACACACAAAAATCCCTTAATGACATATGTGTTAAATCCTCCACTATCTATCCTAAAACGGATTCTAATTTATCTGATGAACCTAATGAACAAAAACAGAAAATTAAAAATCCATCATTTACTTATATTAAATCGATGTTTGTTAAATTTAATAAGAGTATGCAGAAATACATTCCTTATAATCCTAAAATCTGCAAGCCTATGGATAAAATAGCTATTAAGAAAATATGGGTTCCAAAAGGAACAATAATAGCTAACCTACAAGGATCCAAAAGAGCTTGGGTTCCTAAGTTGAAAATCTGAATATTTTCTGTAGGTGTGTCTAGCACTCAAGGCTCCAACAAAAGATGTTAATTTAGACATTGGGTGCTCTAGACATATATTAAAGAATGAAACTTAAAATATACTTAAGAAAAGTAATTGAAATGAAAAGAATAATGAAATTAGTAATCCTTGCATCTCATCATTCTCTTTGCCTTAGTATCTAATTAAAACATAAATTGGAGGTATTAATCAATTTTGTGATATAGGTAATATTTTTAAAAATATAATCAAATCACTTCATTTTATAGTATGCTTTACTTACTGCTAGATAAGTTGCTAAATGATTATTAAGAATAACTCTATGAATTCTCGATATGCTTGATTGAGAGTTTTTATCAATGGTATTATCTTTTATTGATCATAGACATGAGAATGTATACTTGGTATGCCTTTAAATATATGCACTATGAATACCAAGATTAAAAAAATCACTTTTGGCATATAAAATCAACTCATACTAGTATGTACTTAATCTCAAAAGATCTTGTCATTGACTTAAATTAATTTCTAAAAGGTCAAAGTTTGCTATGCATGTCATCTAGAAAAACAAACCAGAATCATTTTGAAATCTGAAAACATTGTTTCCACCTCTTAGTCTTTGAAAATTCTCCATAAGAACTTATTTGGATCTCTAGGATAGTGAGCCTAGGAGATAAGCTTCTTGACTTTATAATTATGGATGATTTCTCAAAGCTAACGTTGGTTTTATTCTTGGCACTTAAATTGAAATATTCTCTGCTTTGGTACAAACTTACAAAAGGTTTCAAATGAAAAGGATTTGCAAACTGTGAAAGTATCATGGCACAGTTTTGAAAACCAATTTGTTAATAAGGTTTGCACAGAAAACGGTATTGAATACAATTGTTTTTGCACCAAGAATACTATTACATATAGGGGTTATAAAAATATAAAAATATAACCTTTGTTGTGTAAGGACAATGCTTTGTGATAGCAGTTGATTAATGTTATCATCACAGCTTGTCATATTATAAGGTTTCTATTAAATCTATTTTTGAAGAAAACCCCATGTGAACTCATGAAAAACATCAAATGGTGCATACCTTCATATTTTTCAGTTATACATGTTATGTTCTCAAGAATGAAATATATGCCAAATCTGATAAAACAAGTATTTTTTTGGATATTACTCTTTAAGCAATGCATATAGAATATTCAATGAAAAGATACTGGTTGTAGAAATGTCAATTCATATTATTCTTATTAAAACTAGATCTTTTATTGAGAATATAGTTTGCCATTTTGCTTCTATTTAAAAGACATTAAGAAGAATGAACAAGATGATAATTGGTTAAGTTAAACTAAATCATTTTGAAAGGGATAAAATTTGAAATCTTATTGAAGAATCTGAAAACTTTTTATATTTGGAACAAAACTGAGTTTTTCAGAAACACACTTAATTAAGAAGAATTTGTGATTACTAAAAGAATTAATCAGAAAAGATGAAATAGATCTTGATGAAATCTTTGCATGATTAGAAGCCAAAGATAACCACTTTCATTTGATTGTTTTATGAGACTTGTATTTTGTCAAATGAATGTGTAGAATGAACTTCTGTGTGGTTATATTATTAAAATTTTTATGTAAAAATAACCATCTATATTTGAAAAATATTCATTACAAACATGATAAAATACTATTTGATTTAGAACAAGCACCAAGAGCATGATATGAATGATTAAGTAACTTTTTGATAGAAAGTAATAGTGATAAAACTATGTATCAAAAAGAAAAATTCTGATATCATAATTGCTCAAATATATATTGATGACATTATTTGTGGTGCTACTAATGAAGCTTTATGTAAAGTTTTTTTTTTTTAAGCTCAAGCAGGGTGAGTTCGAAATGAATAAAATGGATGAGCTAATCTTTCCTCTCGAACTCCAAACTAAGACAAATAAGAAAGGGGATCTTCATTGGCCAAAGTAAGTTCACAAAAATATTCTTACAGAAGTTTGTCATGAAGAAAGGTATATCTATGACCCCATATTGTAGAGTTTAAAAATAATGAGCAAGGTAATTTTATTGTTTGAAGCTGTATTACTATATCATGCAGCTTGTAGGCCAAATTGTATGCTCATTTTGTGCTTATATGCAAAGATATCAAACTAATTCTAATGAATCACATCTAATTGATATCAAAAGATTCATAAAAATCTGTTAAGATAATAAAACTAAGTACTCCAATCTTAGGTAAAAGCAAAACAAGCATAATATATTCAGCACATTTGTAAGAATTATGTAAGCATTCCTTTGGATGAGATAAAATCCGTAATCAACTATAATAGGAAGAGTTTGGAGTGAACATTTTTAAAGAGAAAAGTTTAACCTTTCTACATTGCTCATCATAGGGATGGTGCCAATGGGAAGGCTAGTGGTAGTACCCGACACTATTTCACCCAACTATTCGGTGTAGGGTATATTAGGGACGGCACAAGAGGGAGGCTAGTGGTAGTATCTCGTGCCCCTTCCAACTCCACCGGATAGGGAGCAAATAGAATATAGAGCATAGAAAAGTAAAACCGAAAAACAAATGAAGATAATCAAAATGTTCATTGAGTGGTTAAAGAAAGATATTAAAAAAAAATTGGGGAATGAATGATAAATAAATGAAAATATATAAGAAGGTTGTGAAAAACCAAATGAAGTTTTAATCACTTGAAAAACACACCTTAAGGATAAAATCAGTGCTAAATTGTATTTAAATAGGAGGAATTTTATTTGAAAAGAATTGATTTTGATCCATGACATGCTTGTTATGTTTTGCATACTTTGAATTATATGTTTTTAATATTCAGTTTGAAATGCTCCATGCTTGAATAATTTGATTGAAACATGTTTCTACCAATAGTAAATTTATTTTTCTTTTTATGATACTCATAATTTGAAATAGACTTTAACTTTGTACACAAGTTTTTGCTTCACCTTTGACTTCGAAATAACTTGTGTTCCAAAGCCTAATGGAAATTGTTTTCACTTGCATTCTATACTCATCAATGATATTTTGGATTTCTCTTGTACTCTTTTGATCAAAAAATTTTTTCTTATTAAATCGGTTCCAATGCTTGAATATTTGAAAAATTACATAAGAATTTTTCTAAAAATATTTTTGAAAGAAATTTTAGAATTGTCGTTCATGATCACCTTTAAAATCTGAAAGTTGAATATATTTACAAAAAGGAGAAGAAAAGGATACTTCTATTTTAATAAATATCTTCTAAAAAATAAAAGAAAAGGATAATCTGAATTTGCAAATTAGGCAGAATGAATTGATTATAATTTATCTTTCAACTTGCCTAACATTAGTACATAATGTCCTCTAATTTGTACCAAAATTCAATATAAATTACAAAGATTCTGGATGTGCTTTAATGTTTTTGAAATATGTGTTTTCAATCTTAATAATTTAAGATGAGCTACAATGTAGAAGATGCATATCTCAAATTATAATCCTAAAAGCTTCCTTGAAAATTTTTATGAAATTCAGAATCTGATTTTGTATAAAAGCTTAAACTTAATTTTAAAATGCTTCTATCGTTGCATCTTTGTAACTTTCATTATATGCTTCAATGATTGCATCATTTTGGAGAATAACTCAATATGATTCCTAGATGAAAACTACGGTTTAAGAAAAATGGAATTAATTTTGATGCCTTGATTGTTTGCTCCGATACGCATCTGAAACATATCATTTTCTATCTTATAAGTTTATTAAAATTGGTCTAAATGATGTATTTTTCAATAATCTTGATTGCGAACAAATGTTTCTAAACATATGATTTTATTTTGATATTAAAAAGATTTATTGTGCTTCATGTATACATTGCTGAGAAACTATGACTAAGAAATTGAAATTTATAAATATACACCTTGAATGTTTTATATTTGATTCATGATCATTCTTGTTAATTTCTGAATTTAACTGTTTTACTTACAAAGCATGAATTGATATCAAGAGCCTTACATACAAGAAAGAGACATGAATTTCTTCAAGCTAAATCATTAAAGATTACTCTAGTAAATTTGGCAAAGGACTTTTAGTATACTTTTAATGTCAAATTGGTTTCAAACTGATATCAATTTAAGCATATTTTGGTATTAGACTTTGTGCTTCATTGAATATCTTTTGAAAGTTGGATTTTCATCTGTACTTAATTGGTAAATCACTTATTTTGAAAACTAAGTGAAAAGGATTCCATTTGTCTTAGTATTGAAAATTTACTTTGGAATCTACTAATAAGCTCTTATTGGCTTGCACTTTAGTGTTTCAATCCCGAGCCAATTTATTTTAATTGATTTTGATGCTATGATCTTTAAAGGAGTAAAAGAAAGTCTTTAAGAGAGCTTTAAAAGAACTTTCAAAGCCCTAAATTTTATGTATCCTACTGTGGAGTGATTGATCATAACCCTATTTGATTTTGATGAGCTCAAAGTATCTGAGTATATCTCTTGTTTACTAATGAATTCAATTGAGTGTTTCAGTGAAAATCTTGTCTAAAGTGTTTCTAGACTTGGTTCATAATATTTTGGATAAGTTAAGAAGTCAGTTTGAACCAAAGTCTGAGACTCGAGTCGACTCCAGAGTATTACGAGTCGACTCCAAGCGTATCAGAATCACTGGCACGGGCTCGAGTCGACTCCGGATCATTACGAGTCAACTCCGACTGAGAACAGACAGACGAGCAGAAAGCATCAACTCAAAACCTGTCAGCGAGTCGACTCTTGAAGTGCGCGAGTCGACTCCGATGTTTACCGAGTCGACTCCGGAGTAGTATGAGTCGACTCCAAGAAGCTACAGACAGAAAAGTCAGAGAGCGTTTTTTTCGACCCTGAGATTCGAGTCGACTCCTGTGGAATGCGAGTCGACTCCGATGGTTGGCAGGTCGACTCCAAAGAAAGTGAGAGTCGACTCTCAGTGGAACACAAGGCAAAAGTCAGAGAACCGTTTTCGGACTCTGAGATTCGAGTCGACTCCCGCAATACGCGAGTCGACTCCAAGACAGCGCGACCCAAAAAGACAGAAGATCAATTTGTTGTCTTTGAGAGCCGAGTCGACTCCCAGACAGCTCGAGTCGACTCCAAGGCAGCGGTACACCAAAAAGGCAGAAGACTAAGTTTCGGAAACTGATTGCCGAGTCGACTCCGGAAAAGTTCGAGTCGACTCCAAGACTGGACGAGCCAAAAGACAGAAGATCGGGAGTTCGGGCTCTGAGCGCCGAGTCGACTCCCAGGACTGTCGAGTCGACTCGAGCGGACCAAATTGAAAAGTTGATCTACGGATTTCATGGGAGGAGCCGACTCCGAAAATGCCAAGTCAGCTCCAGAAGTTGGCGAGTCGACTCCGGGTCAAGACGAGTCGACTCCCAGTCGAAGAAGCTAGTTTAATTCAAATTCGGAACAGTTGCCGAGTCGACTCCAGAAAAGCATGAGTCGACTCCCGCTACAGCCGAGTCGACTCTTGATCGCGCGAGTCGACTCCGACCCCAACGGACACATTGTCAGGTTGTGCAGAGTGTGCAGAACGGGCAGAAAAAGGTGTCTAACGGCTAGTTTCCGTAGGGGATGGCTTAAATAGCCACAGAGGACTGTAGCAAGGCAGAGAACTACCATTCCATTCAAAGGGATCAAGCATTTATTCTCTGCAAACTTGCTTTCAACGAAAAAGAAGGAAGAGCGCCATTAAATCCATCCAACAACCTCTTCCCAGCATTGAAAGAAGTCTCCTCCTGCATTCAAGTCGATCAGACGTTCCAGAGGAGACTCAAAGTTCAAGAAGCCTTATTCTACTCCAACGCAAAAGTGTTTGAGGGCTCTTAACTTCTCTCTAGTTTATATTGTAGCAAATCTGCTTTTTAAGAAGCTCAGTTTTTCTGTTTGTTTCTTATTCTTTCCATATTGTCTTTGCTTGATTCAATCGGGGGATTGAATCAAGGGTGTAGAGGTTGGTTGGTGAGCCGAGTGTAAAACCAACGTGTAAGGGTTCGATTGTGATCCCGGAAAAACAATCGGGGGTAGTTCTAGTCGGTGAGCCAGGGAAAACCGACCGAGTTCGTTGTGAGCTCGTAAAACAACAAGTTTGGTTGTGAGCTTGTAAAACAACCGGCTGTAATCCAAGGGGTTATAGTGAATTCCCAAGTGAGGCTTGGGGAGTGGACGTAGGAGCAAGGGTTAGCTCCGAACCACTATAAACATCGTGTTTGTGATTGCTTGTCTCTCTTTCTCTCATTCTCATTTCACTCACAGCACATAGCAACTAATTAATCACCTTGCAAAAGTATTAATTAGTCATCTACAAAAGTTTTAATTGTAAAATTATTTTAAAACCCAATTCACCCCCCCTCTTGGGTTGTCTATCTGGGCAACAAGTGGTATCAGAGCCTAAACTCTTCTACCCTAAGAGTAAAAGATCGAAATGACAACCCCATTTGGATCTTCCCACATTGAGGGTCAGTCCACCCAAAGACCCCTATTCTTTAATGGATCCGATTACTCATATTGGAAGGCTAGGATGAGAATATTCATCCAAGTCCAAGACTATGAGATGTGGACCATTGTATCAAATGGACCATACATCCCATCCATCTATGTAGAGGGGGTCACTGTACCCAAACTAGAAAAGGATTGGGATGAACATGACATGAGAAAGGCACAACTCAATTCTAAAGCAATGAATGTGCTTTACTGTGCATTAGATAGGAATGAATTCAATAGAGTCTCTACTTGCAATTCTGCAAAAGAGATTTGGGACAGACTTGAAGTGACCCATGAGGGCACGAATCAAGTCAAAGAATCCAAAATAAATACATTAGTTCATAAGTATGAACTATTTAAGATGGATTCTAATGAGACAATCACTAGCATGTTCACTAGGTTTACTGACATTGTCAATGGCCTAAAAAGCCTTGGCAAAAACTATACTAACAGTGATCTTGTCAGAAAAATTCTTCGCTGTCTACCAAGGTCATGGGAAGCCAAGGTGACGGCAATCCAAGAAGCTAAGGACTTGAACAAACTTCCACTTGAAGAGCTCCTTGGATCCCTAATGACTCACGAGCTAACAATGAAGCAGCACAGCGAAGAAGAGTCCTCCCATAAGAAAAAGGTAATAGCTCTTAAATCTACATCATCTAACAAGGACTTATCTTGCAGTAGCAGCAGTGAAGAAGAGGATCATGAGGGAGATGATGATGAGGCTCTTCTTGTGCGCAAATTCAGAAAATTCATCAACCACAAGAAGTCCTATCATCAAAGGAGAGGCCCCTCAAATTCCTATCGCAAGGATAAAGGTAAGGAAAGGGAAAATGAGGGGATTGGTTGCTATGAGTGCAAAAAGCCGGGACACATCAGAGCTGAGTGTCCCTTACTAAAGAAGAGCAGCAAGTACAAGAAGAAGAAAGCCCGTGTCACCACCTTATCGGACTCCGACGCATCATCGTCATCATCGGATGAAGAACAAGAAGAAAAGGCCAATTTCTGCTTCATGGCCAATGAAAATGAGGTAACATCCGAAACACATCTTGATTTTACTTTTGATGAACTGTATGATGCATTTAATGAACTAATGATTGAATATAAGGCTATAAACGTTAAGAATAAAGAGCTAAAACTAGCTAATCAATCTTACCTACATAAATGCGATAAATTAGTTAAGGATAAGGACTATATCACCAAAGAAAATCTAGAACTTAAGACAAGCAACCAACTCTTAACTCAAAAGACTAATACCTTGAGCAAAGATAATGAAAAACTAACTAAGGAAATTTCGGAACTTAAAAACAATAAACCAATCTTAAACGAGAATCTCATAAAAGACTTAAACATTCTAAAAACCGAAAAACAAACTCTAACTAAAGAACTTGAAAAATACAAACCTTTGGTTGAAAAATTTACATATAGTTCTAAAAAATTGAATATGATACTTAACAGTCAACGAGCGGTATTCAATAGAGCGGGTTTAGGGTATAAACCTAAAAATAAGCAAAAACTTCTTAGTAACTTCTTTGTTAAAGCAGGAGAAAGTAAAACTAAGAAAATAACCTGTTTTTGTTGTGGAACTGTAGGACATAAAGCAAATGTGTGCAATTATAGAAAAGGAAAAACAAAAAGAAAAGTTAAAAGGATATGGGTTCCAAAAGGAACCAACATGACTAACCATGAAGAACCCAAGAAAACTTGGGTACCTAAGATTACATGATTTGCTTGTGTAGGAGTGTCTTGCAGCCAAGGTCAACAAAAATTGCTGGTACTTGGATAGTGGCTGCTCGAGACACATGACGGGTGACAAGGATCAATTCTTCACCCTTGAAGCTAAGAAGGGAGGTGCTGTGACTTTTGGAGACAACAACCAAGGTCACATCATTGGTATAGGTAAAGTACAAATTACCCCTTCTACTTTTATAGATAATGTTCGATATGTTGATGGTCTTAAGCATAATTTATTAAGCATTAGTCAATTATGTGATAGAGGCTATAATGTCATGTTTAAACCATCACTATGCATTATAACAAACCCAAATGACAATAGTTTAGTTTTTAAAGGAATAAGACGTGGAAATGTGTATGTTGTAGACCTTGAGAATCTTGCCAAACACAACCCATGTTTAGTTGTTAATGAAACCAAGGATAATGATGCTAGTTGGTTATGGCATCGTAAGTTAGGTCATGCAAGCATGGACACAATATCTAAACTAGTTAAAAGAGATTTTGTGATAAGTTTGCCAAAATTAAAATGAAAAGAATAAAATATGTGAAGCATGTCAATTTGGCAAACAATCAAGGAACTCCTTTAAATCTATAAATTGTGTCTCTACCTCTAGACCTCTAGAACTACTACACATGGACCTCTTCGGACCAACTAGAACCACAAGTCTAGGAGGAAATAAATATGGTCTAGTTATCGTAGATGATTACTCTAGATTCACTTGGGTTATGTTCTTAGCACATAAAGATCAAGCTTTTTCAGTCTTTTAAAAGTTTCATAAGGAAGTAACAAATGCTAGAGATTCTTCAGTCATAGCCATTAGAAGTGACCATGGAACCGAATTTGAAAATCAGTTATTCGATGAGTTTTGTCGTAAAAAGGGGATAACTCATAATTTTTCTGCACCTAGGACACCACAACAAAATGGAGTTGTGGAGAGAAAAAATAGAACTCTAGAGGAAATGGCTAGGACTATGTTATGTGAAAGTAACCTCCCTAAGTACTTTTGGGGAGAAGCCATTAATACTTCTTGTCATATATTAAATAGAGTTCTATTAAGACCCATTATAAAGAAAACACCTTATGAACTTTGGAAAAACAGAAAATCAAAGGTAAACTATTTTCATATCTTTGGATGTAGGTGTTTTGTTCATAATAATGGGAAAGATAATCTAGAAAAATTTGACTCTAAATCTGATGAGGGCATATTCTTAGGGTACTCTACAACTAGTAAAGCCTATAGAGTCTTTAATAAAAGAACCCTAGTCATAGAAGAATCTATACATGTTGCTTTTGATGACTCGAGTGATATCTCCTCTAGTAAGAGAGTTAATTTTGATGATGATACGGAAATTCTTGAAGAAAAGATTGATGAGATGACATTACAAGATAACAATCAAAAATTAATTGAAGATGCATCATCAAGCCAAGAGACTATAGTAGATTATGGGCTAACTAAAGCTTGGAGGTATGCTCACGGGCATCCTAAGAAATTAATTCTAGATGATCCGTCTCAACCTATTAGGACTAGAGCATCCCTTAGGAACTTGAATAATCATCTAGCTTTCGTTTCACATTTTGAGCCCAAATACATAGAAGAAGCTGAAAAAGATGTAAATTGGATAAATGCAATGCAAGAAGAATTAAACCAATTTACTAGAAACAAAGTATGGAATCTAGTTGAAAGACCTACTGAATATTCAATTATAGGTACCAAATGGATTTATAAAAATAAACTTGATGAAAATGGTATTGTAATAAGGAATAAGGCTAGACTAGTAGCAAAGGGTTATAATCAAGAAGAAGGTATAGATTTTGATGAAACCTTTGCTCCGGTAGCTAGACTTGAAGCAATTAGACTTTTACTAGCTTTTGCATGCTCTAAGGACTTTAAATTATTTCAAATGGATGTAAAAAGTGCATTTTTAAATGGGTATATTAATGAGGAGGTATATGTAGAACAACCTCCTGGTTTTGAAAATCATCAATACCCTAATCATGTTTATAAATTGAACAAAGCACTTTATGGTTTGAAACAAGCACCTAGAGCATGGTATGAGAGACTTAGCAAATTCCTATTAGAACATGAGTTCTCTAGGGGTAATGTAGATACAACACTGTTTCTGAAAAGGCAAAACAAAGATATGTTATTAGTACAGATTTATGTTGATGATATTATTTTCGGTGCTACTAACAATCGCCTCTGCGAAGAATTTGCTGATTTGATGCAGAGTGAATTTGAAATGAGCATGATGGGAGAGCTGAATTACTTCCTTGGACTTCAAATCAAACAATCTGAAGAAGGCATCTTCATCAGTCAAGCCAAATACATCAAGGAGATGCTCAAGAAGTTTGATATGGAGGGAAACAAATCAATCAGCACCCCCATGAGCTCATCATGCAAATTAGACCAAGATGAATCAGGTAAATCTGTAGATCAGAAGCTATATAGAGGTATGATAGGATCTTTGTTGTATTTAACTGCAAGTAGACCTGATATCATGTTTAGTGTTTGCATGTGTGCAAGATATCAGTCTAATCCTAAAGAATCTCATCTAATTGCAGTCAAAAGAATCTTTAAATACCTAATAGGAACCAAGAATATAGGGTTATGGTATTCTAAAGAATCTAGCCTAAAATTAATAGGATACACAGATTCAGACTTTGCTGGATGTAAACTTGATAGAAAAAGTACCAGCGGGTCTTGTCAATTTCTAGGAGAAAGCCTAATCTCATGGTTTAGCAAGAAACAAAACTCGGTTGCTTTATCTACTGCTGAAGCTGAATATGTTGCAGCCGGGAGTTGTTGTGCTCAAATCTTGTGGATCAAACAACAATTAGAAGATTATGGCATTAAACAAGACAAAATTCCCATTAATTGTGATAATACAAGTGCCATTAATCTAACTAAAAATCCAATTCAGCATTCAAGAACTAAACATATTGAGATAAGACATCACTTCATAAGAGATCATGTACTGAATGGTGATGTGACACTTCAATTTGTTTGTACTGATGATTAATTAGCTGACATTTTTACAAAACCCTTAAGTGAAGAGAGATTTAGTGTGCTTAGGAGTGGATTAGGAGTGATTGATCCATCCTAGTGGTAGTTTCCACTAGATTCATTGATTTTGATGATTAGATTGTGGTTAAAATAGAGTTTCTTTTCAATGATCATCAAATCAGATCATAATTTAGTGATTTTTCCTCATTCGGCACGAACATAGCATGATTTTTAGGTGCGTGCCAAAGTTCGAGACGACTCGAGTAAGTTTCAGAGTCGGCTCATAAGGGGGAGTCGACTCGGACATTTACGGGAGTCGACTCGAGATCAATGGCCGCAGAGGGTGAGTCGACTCGCATACAGTCGGGAGTCGACTCAAGGTCAATAGGCGCATAAGGAGAGTCGACTCGCGCATACTTTGGAGTCGACTCGAGGTCGAGTCGACTCGCGACTCAGAGGAGTCGACTCGCAGTTGGGATCCGACTTTTTAACCCTAACTCCATCATTTAGAAAACATTTCTTTTCACCGCCGCCACTGTTCAAAACCCTAGAGTCGACTCCTAGATCGTCTCCGGCCGCCCCTAGGTCCTTTTCCCATCGATTCTTCATCGTCCATTAGGATTTCATACCATTCTAGGTCAACCATGCCTCGCAAAGCCACAGTCCCAAGCCGGAAGAGGCCCCATTCCGCGACCGGTGCCGAGCGGCGTTCCAAGGCTCGGAATGACCCCGAGAGGCCACAACCTCCGGCTCGTTCCCCGCCGAGGGCAGTTCCCGCGAGGCCGTGCGCCGGGAAGGCGGTCTCCACCGGGAGATACGTCGATTTCGACTATCTCTCCCGGGAGGGCTTTACTATAGGAGAGAGGTTGCGAGTCCAGGGCCTAGAGTATTTCCTTACCCTAGATCTTCCCACATACCCTGGACTAGTTAGAGAGTTTTATGGGACCGTCCATAGGGGAGATGGGGGTATAGAGGGCACGGTAGCCGGTGTTCCTTTGTTCATTTCGGAGGATATCATTGCCCACATCCTCCACCTTCCACAAGTAGGGGTGGCTCCCACACACCCCGAGGATAGGACTGAGGCCCTTACGGCCATTCTAGGTTATCCACCTCAGTCCCCCTTAGATGAGGTATCCGCTAGCTCACTTCCTGTTGAGGTGCGGATCCTCCTGAGTATCCTGTCTAGGTCCCTTTTTCCGAAGACTGGCCGCTTCGATTTTGTTTTTGAGAGGGACCTCGCCCTTATGTTCTATATTCTCCAGGACACCCCAATCAACTTTCCCAAGATGATGTATAGATACCTATGTGAGCCACTAGATAGACCTAGGCTCACCCTCCCCTACGGCATGATGTTCACCCTTATCTTTAGGGAGGCCGAGATCCCTATTCCTAAGGGGGAACCCTCTCGCGCATTGCGATGGACAGATCGCATGCGTCCGGGGACCCTACACAGGATGGGGTTTCGGAAGGTAGAGGGGACCTGGGTTAGGAAGTCTTCCACATCCACACATACCACCAGACATTCCCCTAGTCCTGAGCCAGACTCAGATTATCCTGACTTTCCCTCCACTTCTGCTCCTACCACCTCAGCCGGACCCTCCTCCTCAGCTCCTCAGCCCATGGAGGTCCGGATCGCTCCTGAGCAGCTCCGGGAGTTGCGCCAGGAGATAGTTAGAGACCTACGGGATGATCTACTTCGGGAGCTCCGGGGTTCAGTGCCTGCTCCCTCTCCTGCACCATCTTCAGCGTTGGTCCCTTCCTTGACAGCCGTGACTGAGATGACGGCCCATGTGCGGGAAGAGATCGACAATGTACGGTTCCTGGTCCAAGCCCAGTTCCATAGCATGAGCGAAGTCTCGAGCACCACTCGGAAGAGGCACGATAACGTCCGACAGGATATGGGCACCACTACCCAGGGGGCCGAGCGCTTGGCGAATGTGCTCATCGACAAGCTGGACACACTTCAGAAGTCGGTGACCGAGCTCGATACGACACATAGCAGGGCCACCTCGGCCATTATCCGACAGCTCGAGCACGTCACCAATGCAGTCACACTCCTTGCAGAGCGCATGCCTCGGAGACCCGCATCCTCCTCGAGGAAGCCTTAGATCATTTTGTGTTATTTTGACATGTACTTTTTTGCTTTACTTACTGTATTCTCAAATGTATTTACATACATCAATACAATGAGTAGACATGTTCTCTTCAATTCTGTGCCAATTCATCTCTGTTTGATTGTGTGTTCTGCTTACCTCCTTTTTGATACGATGACAAAAAGGGGAAGAAATAGTTAATAGATATGTAAATGGAATCAACATAAAAGGAATCAAATGAAAATTAAAACATAATTTGTTCTTAGTGGATTTGGTACCTCGAGGCTCATTATCTCTCTGTTGGGGCTCCTAATGGAGTAATCTCCAGAATCCATTCAAGGGATATTCGGAGATTAGTTGAATCCTACTCAAGAACAAATTGACAGATTTTTCCTCTAAAAACCAAAAATTTCAGTTCAAAAACTTCAATGCATTAAAAGAAAATTCAGAGAATCAAAACAAAGTTGAATGCATATGTTGAGGGGGAGAATCTGAATTTTTAAGAAAGCTAAATCATTAAATATATATAAGCCAAACAATTGATTGCATGATATGAAGGCTTATATAATTCCAAATGAAAGGGGGAGCTTTAACTCCAAAATTTATTGTTTCACACCTTTCAAGATTGGATAAATCAAATAACCAGACACTTGAATTCATTTATGGATTTTATTTCCTTGTTTATTGAGCAATTCACTTTACATATACTCAATTTTTTGTCATCATCAAAAAGGGGGAGATTGTGGAGTGATTGATCATAACCCTATTTGATTTTGATGAGCTCAAAGCATCTGAGTATATCTCTTGTTTACTAATGAATTCAATTGAGTGTTTCAGTGAAAATCTTGTCTAAAGTGTTTCTAGACTTGGTTCATAATATTTTGGATAAGTTAAGAAGTCAGTTTGAACCAAAGTCTGAGACTCGAGTCGACTCTAGAGTATTACGAGTCGACTCCAAGCGTATCAGAATCACTGGCACGGGCTCGAGTCGACTCCGGATCATTACGAGTCGACTCCGACTGAGAACAGACAGACGAGCAGAAAGCATCAACTCAAAACCTGTCAGCGAGTCGACTCTTGAAGTGCGCGAGTCGACTCCGATGTTTACCGAGTCGACTCCGGAGTAGTATGAGTCGACTCCAAGAAGCTACAGACAGAAAAGTCAGAGAGCATTTTTTTCGACCCTGAGATTCGAGTCGACTCCTGTGGAACGCGAGTCGACTCCGATGGTTGGCAGGTCGACTCCAAAGAAAGTGAGAGTCGACTCTCAGTGGAACACAAGGTAAAAGTCAGAGAACCGTTTTCGGACTCTGAGATTCGAGTCGACTCCCGCAATACGCGAGTCGACTCCAAGACAGCGCGACCCAAAAAGACAGAAGATCAATTTGTTGTCTCTGAGAGCCGAGTCGACTCCCAGACAGCTCGAGTCGACTCCAAGGCAGCAGTACACCAAAAAGGCAGAAGACTAAGTTTCGGAAACTGAGAGCCGAGTCGACTCCGGAAAAGTTCGAGTCGACTCCAAGACTGGACGAGCCAAAAGACAGAAGATCGGGAGTTCGGGCTCTGAGCGCCGAGTCGACTCCCAGGACTGTCGAGTCGACTCGAGCGGACCAAATTGAAAAGTTGATCTACGGATTTCATGGGAGGAGCCGACTCCGAAAATGCCAAGTCAACTCCAGAAGTTGGCGAGTCGACTCCGGGTCAAGACGAGTCGACTCCCAGTCGAAGAAGCTACTTTAATTCAAATCCGGAATAGTTGCCGAGTCGACTCCAGAAAAGCATGAGTCGACTCCCGCTACAGCCGAGTCGACTCCTGATCGCGCGAGTCGACTCCGACCCCAACGGACACATTGTCAGGTTGTGCAGAGTGTGCAGAACGGGCAGAAAAAGGTGTCTAACGGCTAGTTTCCGTGGGGGATGGCTTAAATAGCCACAGAGGACTGTAGCAAGGCAGAGAACTACCATTCCATTCAAAGGGATCAAGCATTTATTCTCTGCAAACTTGCTTTCAACGAAAAAGAAGGAAGAGCGCCATTAACTCCATCCAACAACCTCTTCCCAGCATTGAAAGAAGTCTCCTCCTGCATTCAAGTCGATCAGACGTTCCAGAGGAGACTCAAAGTTCAAGAAGCCTTATTCTACTCCAACGCAAAAGTGTTTGAGGGCTCTTAACTTCTCTCTAGTTTATATTGTAGCAAATCTGCTTTTTAAGAAGCTCAGTTTTTCTGTTTGTTTCTTATTCTTTCCATATTGTCTTTGCTTGATTCAATCGGGGGATTGAATCAAGGGTGTAGAGGTTGGTTGGTGAGCCGAGTGTAAAACCAACGTGTAAGGGTTCGATTGTGATCCCGGAAAAACAATCGGGGGTGGTTCTAGTCGGTGAGCCAGGCAAAACCGACCGAGTTCGTTGTGAGCTCGTAAAACAACAAGTTTGGTTGTGAGCTTATAAACAACCGGCTGTAATCCAAGGGGTTATAGTGAATTCCCAAGTGAGGCTTGGGGAGTGGACGTAGGAGCAAGGGTTAGCTCCGAACCACTATAAACATCGTGTTTGTGATTGCTTGTCTCTCTTTCTCTCATTCTCATTTCACTCACAGCACATAGCAACTAATTAATCACCTTGCAAAAGTATTAATTAGTCATCTACAAAAGTTTTAATTGTAAAATTATTTAAAAACCCAATTCACCCCCTCCCCTCTTGGGTTGTCTATCTGGGCAACACCTACATTGCATAAATTCATATTTTGGTATCTATGCCCCAATACTTTTATATCATGAAAGAACTTTGAAGTCATTAAGAATTAAGGATTCAACATAATCTTATGTTTTTCGAGTATATAAGTTTTGATCTTTATTTGCTCTTATACTATACTCTGAAAATTAATTAGATTGGCTCTCATGTTGCTATATACTTAATATATTAAAAAAAAGTGTTGGATTTTCATTCGTGCTTTCTTTGAATATTATGCTTGATACTTCTTGAAATAACTTGAAAAAAGATTCCATCTACACTTGATTTGAAAACTATCTTTGGAATCTACATTTAGAGATCACTTGTGGCTCACATCCTAAATGTCTCATTTTTAAAGCCAAACTTTTCATCCTTGATTTTGATGCGATCCAATCATAATTTTAAAACTATCTTAATTGGCTCTGATCTATACTCATTATCTTGCCCTGACAGTATTGCCTTGAGTCACATAATTCATATTCTTGCAATAATTTGGCATGCAATGAATGAAATATTGTCTTGTGCTTAATATTTCATTATTTTGCAATCTTTTTGATATTGTCAAAAAAAAAAATATCTGAGTATATGCTCATAATGTTTTTTGTTTTGAATTGAATATCAATCAGCTTAGATTGAAATATGTTGATTATGTTAAAGCTGATTAACTCTAAAGCATTATAATGAAGTATGTTCTTAAAGTATCTCCCAGACTTTGTATTTGTTTTGACTTATATTTGCTTTTTGTGGTAGTTTGTATTTCTTCTCTAAAACATAGTACTTTTGGCATAGACAATGTTTCTCTTGAGTTATGATCTTTGTGATTGTCATTACAATGCTATCCATTTCAATGTTATTCATTCTTTTTGATGATAACAAAAAGGGGGAGAAAATATAAGGGAGAAACTAGAAGCAAATTCTATAAGAAAAACAGTATAGGGGAGAAAATATAATATGGGAGAAAATATAAAAGGTATATATTGCATACTTAAGGGGGAGACATGTATTATACGCTTAAGGGGGAGACATTTGACAAAGAGAAAATCTGAATCTAGCACATAATTATAGAGATTTTTCTTGCCTCGATACATAGCTTGAAACTCTTTCTTTAAGGGGGAGCAAAGCTAAAATTCATTAGGCATTCTACTTGGATAAGATAGGGGGAGCTTTTGGTCCATTGATACATTCTCTAAATTGGACTACTTGAAACTTTTACACCAAAAGCATTTCCTATACATTAAACCTTACTTCTCACATGAATATCAATTTGCTTATACTCAATGTTTTGTAATCATCAAAAAGGGGAAGATTAAGGATCCTAGTGTTATTTTGATGCTTACAAAGCCATTGAGGCCATATGGAAGTGCTAATGCTATTAACTCAATTAATCCAGTACATGAGTGAGTAAGGAAGAAATATTCGATACATCATTGATAAATGACACATTCACGATACATTAAGAATATATGATCAAAACCACTCTCAAGAATTGATAACGAGATAAATTTTGTAATAGAGAATGGTAGAAAGCTCAAGAATCCATTTTGGCAAAGTTTCACGTTAAAAATACCTAAAAGGGCAATTCGGTAATTTTACTGTTAAGGGTATGAAACTCTATTGTGCCATGCATCGTAATTTATTTGGAATATCATATTATTGTTTCAATGTGCATAACTAACCTTCAAAGTGCAGAAAAACATAGTTAGAGTCGACCCCAATTAGTTTGGAGTCGACCTCGATATATTTGGCACGCCTTGGAACGAAGTGGCACGCCTTTGGAACACTTGGCATAGAGTAGGAGTCGACCCTAGAAGAGATGGAGTCGACCCTGGCACGTTTTAGAAATATTCTGGCACATTCTAGCACTTATGGCATGGATGAACAGTACTTGGGTCGACCCAAGTGAAAGTTGAGTCGACCCTATCTTCAAGCCTCAAGAAAACAAGTCTCTGGAATCCCTGAGAGGGTCGAGCCCAATGGAACTTGAGTCGACCCCACCTTGAGTCGACCCAACCTTGAGTCGACCCAAAAAGAGTTGAGTCGACCCAAGTGAAGGAAGGCTGAAATACAAGGTTCTGTATTTTCTGAGAGGGCCGACCTAAGAAAAGCTTGAGCTGACCCAAGTCTGATGAACAGTGGTTTGGGTCGACCCCAGGAAAGTTTGGGTCGACCCAAGCACGGGCAGAAGCATAACGGCTAGTTGTGCAGAAGTGCTTTTTGGACTCCCAACGGCTATAAACGGCTAGTTTCTTCAATCCAACGGTCAGGAAGGACTATTTGGAGGTTGGAGAAGTATTTAAGAGGGAGTATTCATCAGAGGAAGGGAGCTTTTGAAAAGACATCAAGTGCATTCAAGAGAAAACCCTAGCAAGGCAAGCTTCATTCAATTGCTTCATTCAAAGAGCCAAAAGAAAGTGGTTGAGCAGATTCCAAGAGACATTAAGAGCTCCACCAACCCTTGAAGAGTGAAGCAATCTTGACAAAGAAGAGAAGAGCCTTATTAAAGGGATAACTATATTCTAATCTCTTCTTTGTAGCTCATAATTGTTTTATTTGCTCATTTAGGAGCTTTAGTTCCTTGTTCTTTATTCTTGTTGTAAGGTTTATTGGTAAGCCCGTAAAACCAACATTGTAGGTTGTTGGTAAGCCCGTAAAACCAACGTAGGTTGTTGGTAAGCCCGTAAAACCAACATAGATTCTTGGTGATCCCGGAAAATCAAAGTGTAAAGGTTTTTGGATTGTGAGCCCCGAAAATAATCCAACTGTAATCCGCGGGATTATAGTGAATTCCCAAGGGGTCGCTTGGGGAGTGGACGTAGGTGCTTAGGAGAGCACCGAACCACTATATTTCTTGTGTGTTTGCATTGTGTATTGTCTTACTTTACTACAATTACTTACTCATCAATTAACTCGATTAAGGAATCAAAAAGTTAGAAAAACCAATTCACCCCCCCTCTTGGCTTGTCACCTTGGGCAACAATAACGGATCCAGCACCTGAGCAGCCTGCTGCTAATGCACGGGGTACGGTCAGAGAAACTTATCAGAAGTGGCTCAGTAACCGTGTCACTGTCCGATGCATTATGCTTGCTGCAATGAGCGACGAGTTCAGTCGCCGGTTCGAGAACGCCCAGCCTGAAAAAATTGTTCAAGTGTTGAACGAATCTTTTGGCACTCCCGACGACGTTGAAAGGCATAAGTCTAGTTGTGCTATTTTTAGCGCACAGATGAAGAATGGGGCATCGGTGACTCATGTATTGTACATGATTGAGTTGATCGAGCACCTGAGCGCTCTCGGTTTTTCCTTCATGATCAATTGGAGAAGGATGCTATACTGAAATCTCTTCCTGGTTCGTACCGCCCATTTCTCACTAACTTTCGTATGACGAAACTGGTAGTAAATTATCACCAATTGTTGGATTTACTACAAACTTTTGAGAAGAATCACCGACTCCTAAAAGGATCGGTGAATTTAGTGGGAGGTTCGTCTAAGGATCGTCATCCCTTTAAGAAAGGGAAGAAGAAAAATAAAAATCTAAAGAAAAAGGTGCATCGTGTTGAGTAGAGTCAGACTAAGAAGAAGACTGATCAAAGTAAGGCAGAGTGATTCTATTATAAGAAGCAAGAGCATTAGAAGAGTAACTGTCCTCAGTACATTGCCTCTCTTGACCCGAACAGGCCAAAGAAAAAGATGCAATCAGTTGCAGATCAAGATACTTATATGATAACATCTTGTAATTTCTCAATTTGTGATAATTCGACCTAGGTATTGGATATCGAAAGTCCTTTTAATATTTGTAATTCGTTGCAGGGACTTCAGGTCAGTGAGAGATTTGGAGAAAGCGAAAAGTTTCTGAATGTTGGAGATGGAAGATTAGTTCCAATTCTAGCTTTAGGAATTCTAAAATTTGTATTCAATTCTCAAATAATAATCTTAAGTGACTGTCACTTTTGTCCTTCTTTTCTATTGAATGTAATTTCTGTAGGCTTTTTTGGCCAAGAACGGTTATGAAATTTCAACAAAAGAAAATTACTGTGATATCGTTATGAATGGTGTTACTGTAATGCATGGACAATTGAATAATGGGATTTACATATTATCACAACCTGTTAATATAATGTGCAAGTCAAGTAAGCGCCCTAGAATAGATAATGTCACGGATGTCTACCTTTGGCATCATAGGCTAGATTATATTAACAAGAACAGGATGAATATGTTAAATAAAGAGGAAATCCTCAATGTTAATAATTGTGAATCATTGACAACTTGCAAGTTATGTCTTCTTGGTAAGATGACCAAATCACCTTTTACCGAAAAAGATGAACGAGCCAGTGATTTACTGACCCTTGTACATTCTGATGTATGTGGGCCAATGAGTACAAATGCTAGAGATGAGTATTCATATTTTATTACGTTTACAGACGACCTTTCTAGTATGGTTATGTCTATTTAATGAGATATAAATCTGAATCATTTGAAATGTTCAAATTATATCGTAATGAAGTAGAAAAATAAACTGGAAAGAGTATTAAAACTCATCGATCAGATCGAGGAGGTGAATACCTCTCCAGTGAGTTTTTGACATATCTAGGAGAAAATGGAATTCTCTTCCAATGGACTCCTCCAGGTACACCACAATATAATGGTGTCAGAAAGGAGAAATCGAACTCTGTTAGACATGATTCGATCCATGATGGGGTTTGCTGATCTGTCCATATCCTTTTAGGAGTATGCACTTGAGTCAGCTTGTTATATACTTAATAAGGTTTCAAGTAAATCTGTTAATAAAACACCACATGAGATGTGGATGGGACATAAACCGGTGCTTTCTCACCTTAGGGTTTAGGGGTGTCCAGCTTATGTCAAACGTTTGAAAACAGACAAACTTGAAGCCAAGTCTGACAAATGTTTCTTTATCGGTTACCCTAAAAAAACTAAAAGATATTACTTCTACCTTGCTGAAGAACAAAAGTTGTTTGTAAGCAATAGAACTGTTTTTTTAGAAAAAAAAATTCTTGGAGAAGGAAGTAGAAGCTCTAATGTAGAACTTGGGGAAGTTCAACATGTAGAAGATCCAACACCATCCACTGAACCTATTGAGTCAGATTTGATTAGATCAGATCCCGAACCTGTCTTAGATGTACCATTAAGACGATCAGGTAGAGTACCACGTCAGCCAGACAGATACTACAGTTTCTTAGTCTGGGACGGGGATCCTGTCGAACTTGATGAAAACGATAAGGTTCCGATCACTTATATGGATGCAATGCAGAGGTATGACTCTGATAAATGGCTTGGAGTCATGCAATCTGAAATGGAATCCATGAAGGTCAATGATGTATGGACATTAGTTGACCCATCCGAAGGGATTAAACCTATAGGGTGTAAGTAAATTTTCAAAAGAAAACAGGGCGCAGACGGAAAGGTAGAGACCTATAAAGCCCGTCTGGTTGCCAAAGGATATCGTCAGCGTTATGGTATAGACTATGATGAGACGTTTTCTCCTATGGCAATGCTCAATCTATTCGGATTATGCTTGCGATAGCAGCACACTTAGATTATGAGATCTGACAGATGGATGTTAAAACCGCTTTTCTAAATGGAGATTTAGAAGAAAAAGTGTATATGATACAACATGAAGGTTTTACATCTGCAGATGAGTCTAAAGTATGCAAGTTTCAAAAATTCATTTATGGATTAAAGTAAGCTTTACGGAGTTGGAACATACGATTTGATAAAGTGATCAAATCGTATGGCTTCATTAAGAATGAAGAGGAACCTTGTATTTATAAATGGGCAAATGGTTCAGTTATTATATTTCTTGTTTTGTATGTGGATGACATTCTTTTAATTGGGAATGACATTCCTGCATTACAAAGAATAAAGTTTGGCTATCATCTCAATTTGCCATGAAGGATTTGGAAAAAACATCTTACATCCTAGGGATGAAGATTTATAGAGATAGATCCAGAAAAATTGCTTGGATTATCCCAATCCACATATATTGATACTCTACTGAAGAGATTCAGTATGATTAATTCTAAGAAAGGCTATCTTCCGACGAGCCATGGAATTAACCTCTCTAAGAGGGATTGTCCGACAACCCCTCAAGAAAGAGAGAGTATGGATAGAATTTCTTACGCTTCGGTAATGGGATCTATAATGTATGCCATAATATGTACTAGACCAGACGTGGCATACTCACTAGGAGTAGTGAGCAGATACCAGTCTGATCTAGGTAGCAACCACTGGAAGGTTGTAAAAACCATCCTTAAGTATTTGAGAAATACTAAAGACCAGTGGCTTATCTACGGTGATTCTGACTTAAAACTTGAGGGATATACCGATTCAAGTTTTTAGTCAGATCAAGATGATAGCAAGAGCGTGTCAGGATATATCTTTACTCTTAAGGGTGGGGCCATCTGTTGGAAGAGTTCCAAGCAGCATACAGTGACAGATTCTACATGTGAAACAGAATACATCGCAGCATCTGATGCCGCCAAGGAAGCTGTATGGTTGCGGAAGTTCATCACCGAGCTTGGAGTGACACCCTCCATTGATGGTCCAGTGCCTGTATTTTGTGACAACACTGGAGCCATAGCTCAAGCAAGAGAACCCAAAGCACATCAGCGGTCCAAGTATATTCTACGTCGCTACCACCTTGTTTGAAAGATCGTCGAACGAGGTGATATTGATCTTCAGAAGATTGACACAAAAGAAAATCTAGCTGTTTTACCAAAGTCCTCGGTATCAAAGAGTTCAACGAACACAAGTCGAAGATGGGTATGAGATACTGTGCCGATTGGCTTTAGGCTAAGTAGGAGTTGTTGGGGATTGTATTCTAAAAGTCAATCGTCAACATATTGATGATTGAATTTTGTAAATGAATTGACAAATTAATGTGTTATTTGGCATTATTCATCATTTTATTGAACATCTTCAAATGAACTCTTATATGATGAAGTTCTTAGGACTTATTTTATGATAAAGGCGGATTTATCTACAATTCCTTAAATCTGTTCGCGACCAAATGATATACTGTTACTAGGACGACAACATTATCGAGATTAGATCATTGTGAGACATATACGTTGGTTGTTCTCTTAATCAAGGAGTGTGGAGACATTGATATATCACACAGGTGAAGTGTAGAAGTACATTTCACTGAACGTGACCAATTCTGAAACACTCTACTGTCGAGAGATGTTCCAAGTGGATATGGGTATAAGTATCCCTCAGACCTGAGATCACCATAGTGATTAGCAAGCAACTCACTGTACTTTGGTACCGGACTAGCAAAATTTCTAATTCTGGGATGGAAGGTTACTGGGTGCAGTCAAGTATTTGCGAAATCAGTGAGTGAGTCAAGATGGAATTGACCCCTCCTGAAAACAGGAGATAATACTTTGCGTTCAATTTAGCAAAACCTTAGCTAGGATAATCCTTGTGAGGAGTCATAAGATTTCTAAAGTTGAATCAGATCATGAATGCACTGATTACAGAGTTGACAGAACTCTAAGGTCATCCTGGCATTAGGAGTCAAAGAGATGAATTATACAGTAACCATAGTCTAGGGTTCCAAAATATTTGCTTCGCATATAATCGGCCAATCCGGACGTCGGGTACCATTGCTAGATGGTCACATCGATTAGTGCAGGAAGTCGTTCCTGTACTATCAGCTTAGGTTCGAACCTATGAGGTCACACGCATAGAATTTTCCTGATTGATCAAGATAGCTGATGGATGGTTGAGAATCATTTAGGGATAATTTGATCAATTCGATTGGCAAATTATCTTATATAATAATTAAAGTAATTATTGAAGAATTAATTAGTAATTAGATTACTAATAAACTCAATTTGATTGAGTAATTGGACTAAGGATGAGCCAAATTGAATTGGATTCAACTCTAGGCTCAATCAGGATTTTTGACCTGATTGGATTAGGTCTGAATCAAAAGGACTTAGGTTGATCAAATTAAATTAGATTAAATTTGTGCTTAATTAGAGATTGACCTAATTGGATTAGGTTCAACCCAAGATAATTGGACAATCCTAATTGTTAGGATTTAATTAAATTAAACGGTTTGATCTGAAACTGTTCGGATCTTGAAATCCACATATCACATATCCATGCATGGCGCCATGAATTGATTTTTAATATGATTAAAAAATTAATTTAATTCATTTAATGGTGCCATAGGATATGTGGCACACATCAGGGACCTCCTTCATCATCAGATGGGGCGAAATGGAGAGATAAATTCATGAAAAGAATTGGATAAGATCAAATTCTCTCTTCATGGCATATGTCATCCTTATCTTTATCTCACTTCTAATTAAGTTTGAATTTTGAATTTAAACACCACAAAATCACCTCATGGCCCTCTAATCTGATTGTGGGCATGGAAATTTCGAAATTGAAAGAAGGAAATGGCGACATGATGAATGGTTTAGATTAGATCAAGCTTCATCATGTGTTGGCGCATGAAACAAGCATTTGAATTTTGAATTCAAAACTCCATAAAATCCTCCCAAAATATTGGAAGGTTGGCATGTGAAGAAGAGTGAAGGGCGGCATTAAAAGGACCTCCATCAGCTTGTGGCCAAAATTAAGAGAAAAAGAAAAAAAGAAGGAAAAAAGAAAAAAGAAAAGAGAGGAACCCTAGTTCATGCATGAAAAAATTCTGCATTCAATCTAGCTGACTTCTTCCTCCTCCAAGTCCATCACGCCATTAGTGTTAGGGATCCCTGATAAGAGCTTTTAGATCAAATCTAAGTCTTCTTCAATCTCTATAAACCATTCCTCCAAATTCTTCCAAGAATGCAGATCAAAGGTTGATAGTCTCAGGAAGATCAAATTTCAGCCTTAAGAAATTCTGCGCAAGCTAGCACTTCCGCGGGATTGGATCTCTTTAGGAACTTCGCGTGGATTACTCGTGGAGGCCAGACGATTGTGTGGCTGTGAAGCTCGAGCATTTGATCCATTATATTCTGATTTTGCAAAGGTATAAATCTGATACCATTAATTTAGATAAGATCTAATCCTCGAGGGTTAAGCCTCTTCAGGGGCTCTTCACAGAGTAATCTTCAGAACCTATTCAATGGGTATTCAAAGATTAGTTGGATCATAGATTAGTCAAGTTTAGAACTTAATAATCTCATTTCAGATCTGATATTAATCATGCAAATGATTTAGCATAATTGTTTAAACGCTTCCGGCATATCGATCATATGTTTTGTAGTGATGTTTTGAAATCTGATTTCTTATGCATGCTAGAATTAAAATGTTTAATTCAATATTTTCTGCTGCGATTTTAAATTAAAAGAACTACATGTGGCTTGATCCCCCTTGTGAAGGGATACGTGGCAACCCGAACAGGTGCAGTCAAAAAAAAATTTAAAATTTCAGTATGCAATCACTGCTAGAACCCACCGATCACTTTTAGATTCCCTCCCGGCTGCCCCAGATGAATCTCCCAAACAGTTGCTCTAGTGACCTTAGCGGTACTAATGGCACAATGGTATTGGACAACAAGTAAACCAGGATCGACCTAAAAACCAATCGAACAAGGATGACCCTACCCATCATGGATAGAGAGCTCGCCTGCCAACCCTCCAACCTTTGCCTGATGCTCTATTTGATAGTAATGTAGTCATCTCTGTGAAGGCGACGACCAATAATAGAAACCCCAAGATACCTCATGGTGCCTCTGCTCACCCACACCCAACACCTCCATGATCATGGTCATTAGCCGCTGCTTGATTTTCGAGCTAAAGCAGAAAGCTGACTAAGCCAGTATGAGCTGTTACCTAGAAGCCCTACAATACTCTAAAATCCTCCTAATAGCCTATGTTGTCTATTGCGTTGTGCGGGCTAGTAGCAAGTAGTTGTCCGTGAATAGTAGATGCAAAATCTAGAAGGAGCCCGCCACCGGCTTGTAGGCCTCCATTGCCTAAGTCTTAGAGGCATATCGGAGCGCTCTAGACAGTGCATCCACACAAATGACGAACAAGAGAGGCGAGAGCGGATATCCTTGCCACAGGCCAATAGAGGACTCAAAAATCTCTATAGGGGTGCCATCCACTATAATAGCAAAGGAGGGAGCTTGGATGCACCCCAAAATCTACCTAATCCACACCTAGTCGAATCCAAAGCTCCCCAAGAAGTAGGTCAAGAAGCTCCAACTCATTCTGTTGTAGGCTTTCTCCATATCAAGTTTGATGCCCATCAGGCTCCTCCAACCCGAAGCTCTCTATAGGTCAAACATGGATTCTTGAAAAATAAGAACATTGTCGGTAATGCTACAGCCGCCTACAAAGGCCCCCTGCTCAGGATTGATGAGTCTGGGTAGGATGCCCCTCAACTTTCTCACTAGGATCTTCGCGGTAGCTTTGTACATAGTAGTCCACATGCTGATAGGTCGATAATGGCTCGGCTCCGAGGAACCCTACCTCTTCGGGATCAGAGAGATGTTGGTCCACTTCCAATATTGAGGCATCCTTGCATGAGTGAAGAAAAGCCGAATTACTGCAATCGCATCCTAGTTGATAATGTGCTAGTATCTCCTAAAGAAGATAGAAAGGAAGCCACCGGCCTTGGGGCCTTACGCTCGGCCAAGGACCAGAAAGCCTCCTAGACCTCCGAGGCGGTAATCGAGTTGACCAACCCTGCATTCTCCTCCTCTGAGACCCTCAGCAGCGGTGGCAGTCCACTAGGCGGCCTCCTGCTGCCTGACAAGTCCATCCACCTAGATTTGAAGAAATCTTTCAACACCCCTCTGATGACATCAGAGTCATCTGTCAGTTGCCCACTGCCATCCTTGATGTTCTTTATCATGTTCCTCTGTCTCTGGATAATAGTCGATTGGTGAATGAATCTAGTGTTCCAGTCTCCCTCCATAATCTACTGTATCCTCGATCTGTCTTTAGAAAGTCTCTTGCCGTCGAAAGAGCGAGTGGTACATAGAAAGTCGCACCCTGAGCTCCCCTATTCTACTTTAGACAAGTCCCCTATCCATTCTTCTCACGACTGGAGATCGGCTATAGAGGCTTCTACCTCCTCCACCCTTCTAAAGATGTTTCCTACCTCTTCTCTGTTCCACCTACGTAATCAACATTTGGTATCTCCAACTTGCAGGTTACCCTGTACATTGCATCCCTTGCACTCGCAGCCACGCATCCTGCACAATATCCCATGACCAAGAATAGGAAAGCCATATCTTCTCAAAGCAAAACAGACTACAGTAAGGAGTAAAGACCAGGGTACTTAGACTTGGGCATCGGGCCGTGCCGGGCCGGCCCGGCCCAGGCCCACCGGGCCCGAGGTCTAAACGGGCCGTGCCGGGCACGGCCCGTTCAGCACAGAACGGAAGCCCGGCCCGGCCCCAGGCCCGTCTATTGGCGGGCCGGGCCGGGCATGGCACGAGACGGGCCGTGCCAGGCACGGCCCGTCTCGGGCGCAAACGGCCCAGCGCCAAAGTTAAAATTCTCTCCCCTCCTCACTCCACTGCCGGAGAAACGAGAGGGAAATCACCAGCTTCCGGCGATGGCACACCGAACGGACGGACTACCGGTGGACCCTCGGAGCGGCTTTTGCCCCTCCAACTCCATCTTCTACAGCAAGCGCAAGCCCGTCCCCCTCCCCTCCGACCCCCACCTCGACGTCACCACCTTCCTCTCCTCCCTCCGCCACTCCGGCACCACCGCCTTCATCGACGCCGCCTCCGGCCGCCGCGTCTCCTACCCCGCCCTCTGGCGCTCCGTCGCCGCCCTCGCCTCCCGCCTCTCCGTCCGCAAGGGCCACGTCGTCCTCCTCCTCTCCCCCAACTCCATCCACTTCCCCGTCGTCTCCCTCGCCGTCATGTCCCTCGGCGCCGTCCTCACCACCACCAACCCCCTAAACACCCCGCAAGAAATCGCCAAGCAAATCTCCGACTGCGACCCGATCCTGGCTTTCGCCACCCGCCCCCTCGTCGGAAAACTCCCCCGCGACCGCGATTTCCCCATCGTCCTCCTCGAGGACCGCCGGATCGCCGGCGACGATGGCCGCATCCGCTACACGATCGAGGAACTGAAGGCGATCGAGCCCGATCTCCGACGCCGGCGGGAGCTGGTGAGCCAGGACGACACGGCGACGCTCCTGTACTCCTCCGGGACCACCGGGACCAGCAAAGGCGTGGTAGGCTGGTAGCGACCCACCGGGACCAGGCCCTTATGGGCCGTGCTGGCCCAGGCCCGAAGCGGGCCAAGAGCGGGCCGTGCCGGCCCAGGCCCGAAGCGGGCCGTGCCGGGCTCGGCCCGCGGGCCAGAAACCCGTGACCCAGCACGGCCCCCTTAAATGGGCCGTGCCAGGCACGGCCCGGTACTGTAGCTAGCGGGCCGTGCCAGGCACGGCCCGGGCCGTGGGCGGCCCGGCCCAGTGCCCAACTCTAAGGGTACTCAACAGGATAGAATAGTGATCGGACGCAATCCGAGGCAGGTGGTTCAGTCGATAGTCCCAACATCTCTGAATCTAACTATGTATGGCAAAAGCTTCATCGATTCATTTCCATACTCTCGCTTGACCCTACCTATTGTTGCTCAATCTGCTCATACCCACGCCTTGCATTCAAACACCCCTAAAGTAGATAATGTACTTCAATAATTTACATACATCACTAAATCTATGAAGATAAAATTAACACCTAAAACATTACCAAATTGGTTTGGTCTACGGCTAGATTTTCAACTGATGGTCATGACACCAAATCCATTTATATGATGCCTTATATTTCAAATAGAATTCAGTAACAGCCATGGTTAAACGAACTTGCTGGTAAAAGTATGTGTAAGAAGGATGGATGAATAATCATTTAAATAAATTGGAATATCGTACAAATTTTACTAGTTTACTTATATCCAAAAAGATGCACCAAATACTTCACATGTTTCCCGTTTTATCCAGTCACATACATGGAGTGTATTTGTTAACAAATAATGTGTATAGATCAACTTCTTTAGCAAACCCCTTCCATATTCAACCTAGAAGAAAAGAATGTATTGAAAAAAATATCAATGCTTCTTTATTCTGTGAAGGGGAATAATTGTTTTCACTACAACATCAAACTGTGCCGAATTGGCTGGTTCAAAGCATACGGTACTGGATCGATCGAAGTTCAGCATGGTTCACGCCATTAAAATGAGATAGATCCAGTTTGCTCCCTAGCCACCCACCCACCCTCCCATCTCCCCCTTGGCGGGGCATACATTTCGATAAATTTTTTTCTCTCTCTCTCTTTCTAGTGTTAAGGCTTCCCTTAGTCCTCATTTCTCTCTCTCCCCCCTCTTTCTCCCTCTCCGGCTCTCTCTATGTTGCTATACCCCAAAATGACACGATAGAACTCATATCGTGCTGAACCGATTGCCAGCTGATATGCCCTTCAGTACCAATTCATCGAACCTTAATACAATCCCTTAATATCAAGTTTAGATATGATAACAATAGAAGACCAAAAAAAGAATAGAGAGTAAAGGGATACCAAGGGAGAAAAAAAGAACCTCCACAAAAGACCTACTTTATTTAATACAATGCATAAACATACCTAATTCATCACTCCCCATGAACCTATATTTATGACACTAGAACAACCCTAGAATAACGTTTGTCTATCATATAACATACATTAAAACTATTCACTTTCCTAACAAAAGATAACTACAGACTTTCCAAAAACAGAATAGTCCACATTTTCATGGAACCATAGATGGGAAAGCACTAAAATTCCGTCAAATCATGATTATTATAACCTCAATGCTTTCCTGATCCAACCTAAAGTAAGACCTTTAGACCATAATGATACTTATATTAGGACGCAAAAGACCCATTAGGAAAGCAACCTATAACTAATCTGAAATATAATAAAATAGAAAGTAAAAACTTAAAAAAATGAAAATGAATCCAGTCATTTCAATACTGAAATTTCTGATGGCATCAGGATATCACAGAGACCAAGCGAGCTGCCCTGGAATTATATGGGATCACTGCTTACATTCCGAAAAGTGCAGTAACAATGTACAAATCTAATTCAACAAAATTTTAAGATAGATATCAAAATCATCAAATAAAATCATTACTTTAAGATGATTTTGCATTGAAGCAGATGCCTCAGGGTCAGTCCCAACTTTCTTTGTTTCTCCTAAAAGCCTTTTTCTGTGAGATAGCTTTCTTCTTCTGCATCCTCTTCTGTTCTCCAATAGCAGCCCTTCAAGATATAATAAAAGTCAATATTGTGTCTCCTCAATTAACCAATCTAACATGAAATAATTTTCCCTCATTCTATATAACATTCCTTTCCAAATCATAAAATATCAAAAGCAAAAAGTTTCAGGAAAAGTATGGCATTAATGCTCATTCAATTCTGTCATGAACCCAAAGAACTTTTCTTAAGCAGAAAAGAACATGGCAGGTATGTGGACATGAGCAGATGCCAGCAATCAAACAAAAAAGAAAAAGGAAGAAAAAAGGACATCTGTTCACTGATAAACAGAAGAGATATATGGCTTACAATTTTTCTATCTTTTTCTTTTGCTCTTCTGAAGGAGGTGGTGGAACATATGAAGCAGCATCTATAATAACCTGTTTAAGAAAATCAATGCAAAGTAATATATAGATAGCCATGGATATATAGATGGTTTGAACAAGAATTATGCAGAAACAAAAATTCAGTACCCGCAGTTTCTCCAGCGCATCCTCAATGTTACCCCTGACGGACAACAGAATATGGTTAGCTGCGCTGAAAAATGATAATAAATGTGGAGAAAATGAAGAGTCCGTTCATGAAAGCTTACTTTTGTGTTCTTGTCTTTGTCGAGGAAATTACAATCTCCCCATCCTTGTTGATACGATTTTTTTCCTGTAATTAGATGTGGAATCTATACCTAGTTTTAATATGTAAACATTCGACAAAATGCGGCTAATGGTGTTTATTAAATTAATAAGAAAATAACATGGCAATTCATCTAGACCAATTAAATATGAAGACATGCAATAAAAAGTGCTCAACAACAACCATTTGAAGTATTCTCTCCCTGACTCTTTCGCTAAGCCAATGTGCTTGTTTAACATTGAAGCGCATGTCTACCTTAGTGTTCACTGCAATAATAAGCATATTTCAGTGAGTAAGATGCATAAACATAATTCAGTGAATAAAACAGCATGGATGCTACAAATTGTTGAGACATTCTGAGAGAAAAAATGATTGAAAAAGGAGAAACTAAAAATAAAATGCTATCGTATTGATTGAAACTTCCTGTCTTTCTTCACCCCTAAAAGATGTATATTTCTCTTGCCAAGTAAAGAGAAAACAACTTTGAATCATGCCATTGTCAGTTAACTGCAGATTTTTTTGAGCTGTTCAAAAAAAAGGAGGGGGCAAGAACTTCCAAATAGCTTGCTCGAGAAAGCAAAACCCAAGATGATCGAGCATAATAAAGTATGGAAGTGAAGTTTTTTTGCAGCACAAACTACCCATTGAGGGAAGTCACTGTTGGTACTATAACACAGCAGAGCTAAGAATTTAAGTTAAAATTAGAGCAAAATGAGAAAGATTTAAAAGTAAACAAACCTTTATTTACATTTTGACCACCGGGCCCCCCACTTCTTGCAAAACTAACAGTGACGTGGTCTGCAAAATCAAATGACTTAGAATCAATCAATGGTGCTATTTAGGTTGTACAACTCAAAAGAACTATTACAAAAATTTCAAAGAGGATTTTCATATATAATGATACTTCATTTTCTTAAGCATTTCAATGTCCCTAAACCTCATCTATGTTATATTTATAACTGGAACATATGTCCTCAAAGAGTATATCACATGTAGTGGACCAAAAGTACATGAAGCACATCAAATATAATTAAGGAATTCAAAATTTATAAGGTCATACTTCAGTTCTCAAAGAAATGCAATAAGCTAAAAAGCACGTAAGTGTACAAGATGATATTTGTCTTTAGGAAAGCTGTGGTGGCCCTAGGATAAAACCATGAAGCGAAAGCTGACATGCAGAACTGCATTAAGGTAAGGAACCAGTTATTACAATATTGGCATAAAAGGATTAAGGACAAACTGGAAAAGAGAGAAGCCTGAATATGAGGGGGGACATTGTAAGAAAAAAAATCATAATTCATATTGTTACAGGGGTATTACACCTAGATAAAAACAAATGGAGTTGAAGGTAATAAAGGATGACCACAGATTGTTAGGCAAGACCTGGTGGCAGCAGTTGCATCATGTCTGCTGAAACTAGGCAATGCTACAAAGGTCATTCATGAACCAAGCAGCAAGAATAGAGGAATATTGACAGTTGATATAGAAAAGAATAGATCCAACCTACAACCACTAAAATAGCTGCATCCTAATTTGCTTCCTTTATGTTTAATACATGAAGCTAATGTGCAAGCTCAAATTTGCTTGCCATAAAGTAAACCACATAAGGCTAATGCATGGATAAATTTTTTTCATGTGTGATATGGCCCTTTTCCGCTGGTTTGATTGAGGGGCCATTTGTTTGCTTGTAGTTCAGATACAAGCTACAATTGAAAATGCTCCAATTAGAATTATAGTTGCAAAAACTGTTTTTGTCTGGTTATCTGTAATCAAGAATTATAAACGAAATTACAACTGTTTGGTTGTTTGGTGTTGAAAGAGATGGTGACCATACAAATCATTTGGTAAGGTTACCCCTCAAAAATAGTGAACTATCTACTTTTCTATTAGAGTATAATAATTTCCATTCTATTTTTGTAGTTAAAATAGAAAAAGTAATATTATTATGAAATTATTACTGGATTAATACAACAATAATTAGAATAGCAATCATATCCCTATATAATAATTAGATACTATATAATTTAGATAAATAAATATATATTTATAATATATATTAATATAATAACCTTATAATTATTACAAAATCGTTTGTAATATAATTATGAATATTATTTTAAATATTATATAAATTATAATAAAAATTATTATGATCACAACAATAATAGTTGTATTATTAAATCATTATAACATTACAACAGTAATTATTACATTTATAAAATATTATAAAATTTATTTTTATATTATAATAACTATTTATATTATTATAATAATAAATTTATATTAATAATATATTATTAAAATAATTGATTTGCATTTAATATTTTAAAATTATATAATCTTAAATTTCAATGGTTGGTGAGTGGTGAAGGGATTCTTCAAAGGACTACTTTCAATTGCAACTTAAGCTTATTAGGAATTGTGGCAAATTTGTATGCAGTTCTAATTGCATGATTTCAACCATGTTTTCCAATTTAAATGCAGCCCGTTGTTGCAATTACTGACATCCAAATGGTCATTTTAGACACTTGCAATCCAATTGCAGCATTTGCAGTTGCAACCTGCCAAGTTCAGGCAAACAAATAGCCTCTAAGGTTTACAAATTTTAAAATTATAATTTTGGAAGATTTGGTGGATAGGATGCTTATGACAAGGGCATTTTTTTTTGTGATTATAGAAGGGAACCCTAAGAATGCTAGATAGAACTATCAGAGAGGAGGGTTTGATGTTTTAGCAGAGAAAAATAGGAGATTATTTATCATACATGTAGGATTAATTCAACTGTTGCAAATTAGATGCAAAAAGAAAATTGCATGTGTGCAGAAGTATTGAGTAATTACAGCAAAACAAGAAGGGAGTAACTTCGTGTATTGAACATACAAATTAATGACTTAGGAATAGTTTTGGTTGCTAGAAAGGAAATAGGACTACAAACCAGTCCAATTAGATCTGTATACATCCTGACCTACTCCTGATCCAAACTTGACTCAAGTCTGAGATTGAGACCTAAACTTGGCCATCATCTGATGCATCGGTGTCAAATCTGGTTTCCCTTCTGGGTCAGGCTAGACTTGGGTGGAGGATTTTGGGGCTGGATCTAGATTTTTAAACTAATTCTTTTGTCAAGTTGAATCAGGTCTTTTTAGGTCCAACCCAGCCAGGTCTAATGTCCTAAGATCCATACATAACACAACCCAATTGGAGGTTGGTTCCTGATCTGGAACCATGTACAAACTAGGTACAGGTCGATCCAAGTCTTCCTGATCAACTATTCTCCCTTTATTGTCCATTCTTCTCCTTCATCCCTAAGTCTATATTTATTGCATTTCACATGCATTGTTTCTCCTCTATTTATCCTCTTCGCTGCCTTTCTTGCTGGATTTTTGTTTAACAAAAACAAATCTAATCAAATCTGAAATTATTTGGCAAAAGTCAACTTTTTCAGCTCAATTCTATACCAGGCTGCATCAAAGTTGGAACCCTGAACAACATCGATCTGCCAAAAAGTCATTGTTGGTCTAATTAGTAATTAACCAGATGGCTAAATCAAAGTTGCTGTTAGAGACTCTTTTGCTGTAACTAACGAAAGAGAATGTATCATTATCAGATGTGCTTTTTCATTTTTATCCAGATAGTATTCTTTTCTTAATCAAAATGTTGGTTTAACTCCTATAATCTACTCCACCAAATATGAAGGTCTTACTTCATTTTTGATCCAGCAAAATGAACCTTTCTTCCCTTGCTCAGTTAATACCAAGAGAAGAATTGATCACCGCTAGCAATCCAATCAAGAAAAGTTTCAGCATTCATAGGCCCCATTGTTGCTAAAATCTTACAATTTATGATCTGGATCTTATGATTTAGATTAAAATGGCCTTAAAAGATATGGATCTGATTCTTGAAATCAGGACCAGCTAGGAGCATACATCCAGATCCATATTATGTTTTACACAATCGTTTGGACCATAAGAACTATCTTGGTCATCCTATTTACATACTAAGTCAAATGGAAGTCCATTTTTTTTTAAATTTATGAAACCATATGGCTTTTACGACCATATATGTAAATCTTATCCTTGAATTTTTCTAAAACAATCTGTCTAAAAGGATTATTGAAGATAGGCTGTACATAAACAGCTTGAATAACAAGATATCAGTTTCATCAAACATGCTCTATATTGGCCTATGATAGTGGAAACTGGATCTCTTATTTTTCAGCTTTTACCTTATAGTTAACTCATATTTAAATTTTCACATTTCCTTGTTATTTTGAAAATTTTCTATAGCAACCTTACCATCTTGATCCAGTCCATGACCAAATCTGATCTGACCCGCTCAATGATTTACAACACATTACCAACCTTGACAACATTGCTCCTACTGCCATAAACATCCAGCACCTAAAGTTTCACCTTCTCTTCAGCTGCTAAAGAGGGATCATACATATGATGATGATCATGCACATGATTAGAAACTAGAGAACCATTGGCATGTCTGGAACATCTTCCTGTTCTCTCCCACCATATGAAGCCACTGCTCTCACAAACTGAAGCCAACAGTTTGCTGTCCTTGAGAGTCTAATATTACCCTGCGCTTCCCAAGGTACTTTTGATCAGCAATGATGCTGCAATGGAGTGCGATGAATCTGGGTAGATTCCAGTCCTTTTCTTATCAAAAGCAGTAGTAGAAGAGAGAAGTTATTGTTTATCAATGATTTTAGGATATCGATTTGGAAGACTAGAACCTGCACCATACACATGAACATGCTTTTGCTCTCTTCTAGTGATCATTTGACACGTTCCATATACTGCTTGTCATTAGTCAATCTCTTCTAAGTGGCCCCAAAATGACCTTCCATGGCTTCTAGACGAGATTGCTCTTAAACCAATTTTGATGTAGTTTAGCATAGAACTGAGCCACAAAAGATATTTTTTATCAAATAGATAATTTCAGTTCTGACCAACTCTTCTCTATATTGTTACAAGAAACTAACAGGAAAGGAAGTAAAGAGGACTAATGAGGAGAAGAAGATGCAGGTGAGATGCAAGAAATAGAGATTGAAGAGGAAGGAGAATGGGCAATAAATAAATACCAGGCCTAAAATATTTTCAATCATAAATAACTATCACAATACAGATTAGTTAGGATTCAAGAAATAGAAAACCCTAACCTCAAAACCCTAACAAAGTGTAAAAGAAATCCCTGAACTATTCTTTGTAAGTTAGAGAGAGGACAGGATGGGAGCGTACCGATGTTCAGGAAGTTCAGGCATCCTATAAGATACTTAATGTTGAGGCACTTTGAGATTGGTTATCCACATCATCGACCCATCTAAGCCCTCTAAACAAGAGATTAGATGTTTTAATCTCACCTGTACATCTAATAAACTCACTAGACAACAAAATAATAAACTACAAATGGTAAAAGAGCCTTAGAAACTGAAAACAAAATAAGTTCCATCAACTTGAAGTCTCAAAAAGCTGATTGATTGCATCAGAAGGCAGATGTCAAAGGCTGCTCACCAGGTTATAAAGGCTGCTTATGCTCTTGAATGATTTCTTTCTCAACAATATTTTCTTTAGCTTCATTTGATGTCACAGCACAAACAGAACCTTATTTGACACAAAATGTAAGAAACAGTTTAGAAAATCAGGTAACTTCACTCAACAGATTAAAGAGCTAGGCAAGTTTTATTGTAAAATAACTATCTATATGCTGAATAAATTATCTAGGTCCAATAAAATATCAAAATTGGAGCCCAATTGGACGTATTTTGGTAATTATAAGATTTTTAGAGGGCCATTAATCAAAGGCAATTTTTGTTTCTTTTCCTGGTGGGAGGGGTTAAGGCAAAAACACCTTTGACATTAATCAATGCAATTTTGGTTTGACTTGCTCATTAATCTATAGACTTGTATGGCACCGGTATGAGGTCTGGTACCGAGACGGCAAAACTTGCTTGTTGATAATATTGCCAAAATAAAGGTATTTAGATGGGTTTAGGTCAACTTACGATTAGGATTACAAAGTTGTTGAAGGAATTCCAGGGAAAGTACAATTCCATATGTAACCTTGTCTTGAAATAGAAAAACTTTTTAATGAAAAAGTTAAATTTATCATTTATAGAAACATGGAGTTCCCCCGAATGAACATATTTCTCCATATTTGCAAGTTCATGTGTAACATTTAAGCCATATTAATTTGACTTGAAATAACAGAGACTGATATTGGCTTAGGTAAGAAACAGGTCATGTCAAAGTTAACCCAATAAAACATGAGATCTTAAATGGGTTCATCCAGAGACTAAAATACATTAAGTTGTCTTCAACTGTATCAGCATGCACAACCATGTACTATAGCATAAATGGCCTGATATGGTCAAAATAAGGGTTGTTATAATGTAATAGAGCCATTTAGTATGCCCCACAACCTATCCTTTGGGCAAACTTATATATATTGTATACTTTATCATATGGTAGCAATATATATCAGCAATTTATGCAATGGCTCATTATCGGCTGCCTTTTATTTGGCCTTGGTACAAATGGCTGGTCATTTTACACTTTCGATACATACATCCTGCCATCTTTCATGATTAGAATGGATTTATTATCTAGAGAAACAACATTTAGTGTGCTAGCAAAGAAATTTCTAGTCAATCACTGTAGATACATAAATTAATCATGCATAGCACTAAGTAATTAATGTGTCACGAAAAATGTATCAAGGATTCACATACCACTTGCACAGGTGCCTTGCCATGACAGCACACTGCCATGTCAAAACACCCAGGCAGTGCCCTGGGTCAATACATTGAGGTAGTGATCCAACGCTGCTGCCAATCCTGGCCCAGCATATTTGTGCTGGCAGGCACTTAAGACTCTAATATATTTCTCATCTAACTTTTCATCACCACTTTCTTGGATTTAACCTTATGACTTAACTCTGAAAAACCATCATGTGTGAAATTAATTGTGTTTAAATGTCTCATCCACATCTTTCTTGTTGTGGTAATTGGTTCTTTTCATGATATTGTTTTGAACCAAAGAGTTCGATTAGAAAATCTACCAATAATATAGATGAAACATGACCACAAGGTTCTACAGTAGCCCAAAGTTGGATCTGTAAATGACATGCAGATCTTAGATACTAAGGGTGGGAATAGAATATTCCTCATTCCAATGGGATTATTTTCTTTTTCTTTTTCTTTCCTCTTCTAAACAGTTTTTTCTATCACTCTTTCTTTCTTTCTATTGGTATACTGCCTCTATTTATTAAAAGAACCAACCACAATCAATCATGATGAAGCTACAGACCCTAATGATGTAAATCATCCAAAAGCTGCTTCCATGCAGATCTTCCCAACAGCAAACCCATCTGCCACTATGCATACTTATGGTCTGCTCATTTGTTGATTATCTCCTCAACTAGCTCTATGATAATAATAAATTAGGACCATTCTTCTTCAAGGAAGCATAATATTAAAAACATATTTTCTACTTTTGAATATGTGACCTTAGGGATACATGCCAGAGTCGGACTTCAGATTTTTCTTTCTCCTATGACCAATTTCAATGTAGACCTAATGGTGAGTAGGTTAAAAAAAGAACATACTTCCCCACCAAAAGGCAAGTAGACTAAGACGTGGCATCGAGACAACAGCATCACAATGAGTGCCAGAAAATACCTAACCTAGTGGATAAAATGCTTATATCAGAGGAATTTAGCCATGATTAGTACCGGGCAATAATCTTAAAGATCTGATTTTCCAAAACTGATGTTCAGTTACTGAAACCTTCTATAGATGATCAACAGAGAAACTATAGGAACACTAGTTACTCGTGTTGCTTACCATGGATGAGGACTTCTGTTTTAATATAAAATTGCCCTAGGAGAATGAATCACTATGGAACTTGGGCAGGTAAAAAGAATTAACAACCAACATTGCATTAGAAAGATCCTGAAAATGATAATGGATGATCAAGAATAGAAATGATAAGATAAAAATGAATAAAGAAAGAATAAGTCACTTAAATATAAAGTGAAAGACAAATGCAAAAACAAATAAAAGGACAAGCAAAAATTGAAGGCATGGTGTATTAGCTTGGACAAAGTTGGATTTTTCACATTAATTACATCCATGTTCAAATAATAATGACACCTTTGAAAGAATGGAACTACGGAGGGGAAAAAGGAAAAAGACAAAATAACCAGCTACAAATATATAAACTTGTTATATAACTTTGTAGCATCAAAATCAATTAGTCTTATCCCACCAGTAGCCAACATGTATTAAGACTGAACATCGTAAGGATTTACCACATGTAGGAATTCACAGCCAAGGGGTTGTGTCAAGTTGATTAGGGTAGGTGTTTGGACTTCTAAACACCAATATTAACCCAGTTAGAGTAGGTACGATACATCATATTTTTTGAATATTTAATTATTATTTCATCTAAAAAAGTAATGACAGTTTACTTAATAGTAGAGGGCTTGAATGATGACAAAAAAGGTCATATCTCGTAAATGCTCAACTAGTAAATAGGAAAAGAGGAAGAGATATATGGAAGAAATGTTAAGTAGGGAGAACAACTTCTATAGGAAAAAGAACAATGTGCAAACATTTGAAGGAGAAACTTTGTCCCTTACCACCTTCCTAGTAGAAACAGATCATGGCTCCAAATGTAAAATTGCCTTGACATAAATGATTTTTTTTTTGTTCTGCTTTGGGAGTTTTTTAGATAGATTTTTGGGAGTTTTGGGAGAGACAATCCCATAATATAGTGAACTCTTAATGGTTTCTGAGAAAATGAAAGAAAGGGAAAATATTATGATGAAAGAAATTAATATTTAGAATTTTTCTTGTTCTGTTGAACTAAAAAACTGCAGAAGTTATAGGGAAATGATGAAGATGAGTTAGTGCAATCCACTAACAAACACAGGAAAATTTTATGCCTTCTTTGGAAATTCAGCCCTTAGTTTTCTGTTTATTCATTTTCTACGGATATTGTTTCAGTGGCAAACACTAGAGAAGTGAATCCAACTTTATTCTCTTACATTCTAAACAGAAACTTGTCAGATACTGCTCATGAAATTACTCTGACAGACTCTCCCCACCCCTTCCCACAGTTCCAAAAGATAGGAAAGAGTAGCAAAGAACCCAGAGAATAGAACAAAAGAAATGGTTAAAGAACAATGCAAGAAATCTGAGAGATCGCTTCTTCTTTCTTTATGCATCAATCAACCTTCCCAACAGCCATGCCGCCAGCCAAATGTAGAAGACTCATGTTCTCAATTCCCCACCCAAACCCCAAAATTTTGTAGGCAAACTATTAGAAGTATGCCCTAGAAGCCAACGTGGCTGACGCATATTTGTAATCTGGAGCATAAATTTGTAATTTGACACTTATTAATAAATAATATTGGGCAATTTATTTTTCATTCATGTTTGTATGTGTCCATGAATCGTCCAAGAAATTAATAGATGATGACACATAATTTCAAGGAGTTGAGAATTTGAGGCATGTGTCATTAGGGATTAATTTCTAAATGCTCTTGATCGATGGATCCATCACGAGGGACGGTGATCGATCCACTGAGATTAGTGCACAGATCACTTAGTCAGATGGACGAGTCTTGAGTCCACGGTGTAGAGACACTGGAGTGATTATGCAAGTACTTGTTAGAGAACAAGGTACTAAGCGTGACCAAAGATAGTAGTCACATGGATGTCTATCCACTCGTCGGTGACTACTTATGCTACAGTTGTATGACTGGTCCTTTGACTTGCGATGCCTCAGCTATTCACTGTGAGGTTGCTGTAGTTTGACGAGCATGTGAACTTGGGCCCTAGTCATTCGGATCCTTGTAGTGCGAATTGGCTGCAATAGGTTCATTTTGGAATAGGGTTGCATCTAGATGGAATCTATCGACCTTGATAGATTAGCAGTGATTCTATGTGATTTATGAGACTGAGTTCGATAAATTTCTGGTCAGGTATTTTGGAAAAAGAGTTTTCCATATCTCGAACTGGAAGTCGTATAAATTTGACATATGACAGACGATGGGGTTTGACGAGATATCCATAACCTCCGTCACGTCGGAATCCATGATAGAGGGACTGTATCATACGCTAACTGCACCAAGAGGTTCAGATATTTCATTCTGCTAGGTTGCCACCACATACTGCTAGGTGTCACTAGTGGATTGTGAGACTCGAAGGCATTCACTTGGTGATCAGTGAACCCTAAGAGTAGAACTGAAATCGTTTCAGTCCACTGAAAGGAGTTTCAGTGATATTGAGATGGAGATCTCAATATTTCTCACTACCAGTCAGAATAGAACCTACGGAATCACACATATAAAGGATTTAATTAGTCAGACTATCATAATTATGATTTGAAATCATAATAGAAATCAATCATCAATATGATTGGTGATTGAATTAACCCACTAAGTGTTAGTGAGTTAATGAAAGAAGAATTAAGTGAAATTGATTGCAATTGGATTGCAATTGGGCTGATTTAATGAGTCAAATCAAATTGGGTTCGACCCAAATTGATTTGGGTTCATAATTGGGTCAATTTGATTAAACCAAGGTTTGTGCGGATTTTAAAGACCACATGTCGTCGTCGGATGAATATGACTTAAGTCATGTTCACACTATGCGGACTTTAAAGTCCACATGGCGTCGTAGGATGCATGCTCCCAAATCAATTAATTCTCCTAATGAGATTAGGAATCCTAATATGATTAGAAAATTAATCAATTGATTAAATAGACACATGTCATGCATCTATGAGCACAAGGATTGGACACTTGGCATTAATCCAAGGGTAGGTTATAGTCCCATACTCCTAATAAGATTAGGAGGAGCCCTAAACCCAATCTATAAAAGGGTAGCAAGGGAGAAGTTATGAATTAATTCTCTCCTCTTCCTCTCCACGCCTCCTCTTCTTTCTTCCTCCTCCACAGCAGCAAGGGGTCTTCATCCTCCTCTTCTTCCACGGTAGCAAGGCAAGAAAGATCCACGTGCAAGGTTCCTCCTTCCTCTTCCTCCATCGCGAGCAAGGTTGAAGAAGAAATGGTTCTTCTTTAAGGAGGTATGTTGCAGAGTTTTATCTTTTAATCTATATGATAGTCATGAGAGGTCTTTGCAAGGAGCTAGCACTCCGGTAAGACCCTATCTCAGATGATTACGTCCTCGTGTGGATACCTGTAGAGGCCGGACAATTGTGTGGCTCAAACAAGAACCTAGATAGATCATCAGGCTGCGGTGTTCTTCACCTGTAGAATTTTTGAAGATGAGATCTTCAAATTAATTTCTTCTGATTTTAGTTTCAGTTTTATGAATTTTAATCAACCTTCCTCAGATCCTAATCTCCCCTCCCTAATGAATTCAAAGATTTTCTGGATTTGGATCCAGAAATTTTTTTGAATTCTATGATCCGAGGCGCGTTCATGCGATGAACGACGTCCCGTTCGAATTCCGCTGCGAACGTCGCATCGAACGGGGCGTAACTCAGCACAAACATCACCCAGCATGGATTCTTTGGAAGGAACATGCAAACATGCATTGCTGCCTCTATTTCAACAACAGCCATTAGTATCTCAGACAAAGCCCGAACAGATAATATTAGATACATGAATGATGCGTTTCACCTTGAAACTCTCAAACTTGGCTTGACGGCAATGTGTATATGTGATTTTATTTATATAGAACTCTGCTACCTTGTCTACTAGTAGTATTAAGTCAAATGTATGAATCACATACTTGGCTTGACTTTCACCCTCCACCCTTTAGCAATAATCACAACCACCCCTCTCCCTCCTCCCTCAACCATGGTCCCCAAAACCATTTCCTGATGAAGCACTAGCTCCAATCATTTGAACTTCAAAGCCATTTGTATTCAATGAAGTAGAAGAATGCCCTAGCAGTCCATATTTTGTTGCCCTTTTAACACTCAAAACAGCTCTTTATCATTACCAAAAAATTGAAGTCAGCACTTCAGGAACTAACATATTATACACTGGAAATTCACTCTGTACCACCAATACTAAGCCAGTTTTACTGGCATAGAAAAACTAGTTAATCATCTTTTCCAACCAACTAGTCAATCATTAATCAAGTTTAGGTCTCAGGCTTGCCTCTTGGCCTTTTGAGGCCCAAAGGTATGGCTATTGCCAAAACGATTGACTGTACAATTGGAAAAGTTACTGACTTGAAATCAAAAGTGGTATAACATACCATTCGTATTTAATTGAGAACATCTGGTTGAACATTTCGTCTACTTTGCAACATTCAATTAAACATTTCGTCAACTTTGTAAGTTTAAAAGTCTTTACTACTCAAAAAAAAAAGAAAAAAAAAACATCACTAAAATGTTGAGTATCATTTGTAGTATGCAATAGTAAGAGAATTGAAACCTTTGCTCGCCTTTAATATGCCAATAAACCCTCTGTTTTGACCTTGAAGCACATCTCTAATTGATGCAAGAAACAAGAGGTAAACTAAATCTTGTCATTTTGGATTTATTAGGATTATTAAATAAGACAAATTTGAAGACCCATTACCATAATTAAAACTTGATTGAAAAGTTTTCCTTGAGGTACAAAATCATCCAAAAATCCTTTCTCTAAAGCGAAACAAGGTTACCTCTAATCCACTCTATCACATGCCTTCTGTTGAGTACACTTTAAGATAATAATAAACACATCTTTTTATGTTGGGCACTAGCATCCATATATTGTAGAAACAATGTTATGACAAATGCCCTCTCATTAACCTCTTGTTTGATACAAAGGATGGATAGGGGAGGAAGGATGGATGATAGAGAAGATGAATGGGTCTTCCATCCACCCTCCTGTGTGTTTGGTGAAATATAGAAGAATGGATGGGAATGATTCCCTCTTCTATTTGGTATAAGAGGAATGAAAGAGAGGATGAATGATTTTACAAAACTACCTTGTGATTAGAAACTAATATTGTTATCAATTTAGAACACTTATTTGTCCTAAAGAGGTAGAGCAATATATAAACTTATAATCTTTATGATTTATAATTATATAAATAATTATATAAATAGTTGATTTTAATTTAATTAAATTAAATAAATAATTTTATAAATCAAGTATATATGAATTAATTTATTTATATATATCAATTATATAAATAACTAATTAATTTATAATTTAATTTAAATAGTTAATTAATTTTATATAAATAGTTAACTAAAAAAATAGTGAATATAAATAGAAAAATAGAATACAATTCTAATAATTTACTTATAATTATGGAAATATGTACTAAAATTAAAATAATTAGTAATAAAATTTAATAGTATAGGGTTAATAATATAAGTAAAATAATATACATATAATGAATTAAAAAAATGAAGAGGAGTTAGAATTTTGTCAAAAAATAATGAAGGATAATTTTGTCAACATAGAAACCCACCTCTCACATGCTCGATCCATCCTTTCTTGTATGCTCTCAATTTGGAAGTATGCAAATTGCTGGGCCAGGATGGATGGGCACTTCTTCCTTCTCATCCATCTTCTCTAAAATTTTTGAACCAAACAGTGGATGGAGATTATCCATCCTTCCAACCCTATCCATTCTTCCTCTCATGACCCCAACCAAATATAGGGTAAAAAGTAGACAATGAAACTACTATTCCATAATTTTATCTAGACTTTTGAGTCCAAAACTCAATTGCCACAAGCATTCTTTTTCCAGGGATAAACAAAATATAAGCAGCTAAATATGAACCCATCCATATACTAGTAGGCTAGGACCATTGGAAGGGTAAAATTATTTCATCTCTCTAATCCTACGTCAGAAGTCATTTCCCTTTCCATGTTAACCATTACCTCATCTCTCTCTCCTTCCCCAAAATTATTTCTATCACATCCATCCAATCCTAGCAATCCTCTCAATTTTGAGTTCATCCTCTTACAGTCTCCACCTAAGGTTTTATACTTCCTCATACCGCTCATGAAGAAAAGAACCTTTCTAAAGAATTAATCCTTAAGCCTTGTTCCATCAACCTTGACCATATGGATGCTGCAGCTTCTCTCACTAGCCAACCTTTGGAAGGGAAGAAAAAAAAGCATCTCTTCCGCCATCTTCCCATCGACAATTCTCTGCCTGTGACATTCTCATTCCAATGGTGGATTCCTTTAGGGTTCATACTCAATATTTCAAAACAATAATTTCTCAACAATATTGTTTGGTCCTAAAGATATACCATAGTAACTTTCAACACATGGAGAAGTTCAATGCTATTTAGATTCCAATAAGTAGGTTATCAGAAACAGACCATCCAGCGGTAGTTAGAACAGTACGGATCCAACTATTCGGAGATAATGAACAGATACACCAACAAAGATGATACAAAAAGGGGCGGAAGCTGTAAGGGAGGGGAAACCAAGATTCACCAACAGAAAACCAACTTATGATAAGAGAGGCGGCTAAAAACATTTTTTTTCTAGTTATATCTTTTTGGGTTTTTAAGATTTAAGAAGATAGCTTACCCAGTGTAATCTTAGGGGTGGGCTCGGAGACGGCGGAGAGAGCCCGCTCTTCTGCACCCTGAAGGATTTGCTGCATCATAGATAGGCGAGCAGACACTTTCTTGCCCCCATCGCCGGATCCCACGGCGGCGCAGCGGACACGGCCGATTCCGATGTGGACGCGGATCGGTATGGCCGGAATCGCCCAGGTAGGCCTCAGGAACGGGGAGATTTGGCAGAACTCCCTTAGAAGAAGATTGCTTCGTAGGCTGGCCATTGTCTCCCTGCCTCTTAGAAACGGGAGAGAGCAGGGGAGATGAGAGTGGATTTGTGTGGAGAGGAAGCAATGGATGCGTGGACGGAGAAGGAAAACGAGAGTTGGGCGGTGAGATGAAGGCCACGTGAAACACTACATGGTCTTGTCCAAAGTGTTACGGCCCAATCTTATTTGGCCGAGGCATGACCATCTCCCAAAGCCCTATTGGATCACAAAGATTCTTAAGGATCCAATAGAACAAAGTTTTTTTTGTTTTTTGTTTTTGCCATCCAACCTCGTGAATCTTCTTGTAGCCTTGTAGGAGATCGGATATGACTCCTAGACATATAGAGGACTCCATCGCTGCCCTTCAAGCATAAGAAACCAGTACAACAAACCGGAAAAAAACAAGGAATCTAGTTAAATTTCATCAACTGAGATGGACCCTTTTTTTCCTTATTATATGAAAGGCTTCACATTTACAATCAGATCTGCAGATATCTACAGTGATTGAAGGAATTGATATATATGATTTTCCACACTTATTCATGCAATATAAATTATCATCTCTCATCTTATGAAAGGAATGCCTTCAGACCTATAATATTAAAAAGCTGATTTTGAGCCTTTTCTTGTTGATTAAAGATAAATCCATGACCTCCTTTCTAATCCCATGAGATCTTTGTCATAGAAACTCCATTCAGTGCATGATATCTTGCAGCACTAACCATACATGATTAACTAAATATTGCTGTAAATCAATATCAATGGATCTAAAATAATTATGCAATTATATTTTTATGATCATTGTCTCATACTAAAGATGGAAAAATATAGAACAGACCGCATCCACTATGATCTTCATCATGCAAAATCAAAAATATTCAAAACAAGCATGAAGCTATACAGATCTAACATAAACATAAACCTAATGTAACACTGTAAGTTAAATATCATCTAGAGTGAAATCTTGCGTCTGATACAACTGAGGACATAAAAAATGGTTCAGCAAGGTATTTCACAGTGGAATTATATCTTCTCACGGGACATTGAGGTTGTGGAAGTATAAAATCTTTGAGAATTACTATCCAAAACCACTTTAGTCCAAGTGCATATCTAGATCTTTGCTGAGCTAGCAACCACCAAGAGGATGTACTGTCTGGTAAACCTTCTTTTCTTTCTCTCTCTTGTTCTTGGAGAAGGCAAAATTTTCACCTTGCCTCTGCACCTCTCTCTCTTTGTTCGTAGCATGTGAGCTATGATATATTCTTTTAGTCCCTAGGACTCCCCCACTTTTTTTTTCAAAAGAGGAGGCCCGTATAGTCCTAATTGGACTCCACGAGAGAGAAGGGATGAGGATGGGGTGGAGGCCTTACGTGGCTGCCTTATAGAGCCCAGAAGGACTCCAGTATGAGAGAACAAAGGGTGTTGGCCTTCTAAAAGCCGCCTATTATGGATGATGTGCACTCTTAGGTGGCATTTGGTGATCCAAATAAGATTACTTATCTCGAGATAATCTGATTCTCAATCTAAGATCACCATATTTGGTATGCTATGTTTTAGTGATCAAAGATTCGTAGGTATCTACGAGTAATCTAATTAGTACTCCATAGAAATCCAAAATCATTAGCTATATAATACCAAGACTATCTCTGATATATTCCACAAAAATATATTTATTAATTATATAAATATATTATAATAAAAATATTAATATACTTATTAATATATTTCATAAAATATATTTATTAGTGTTATAAATTATCAATCTTATAAATATATATTAATTATAATTATACTATTAATATTTTTATTTATACCTATAATCCATTATTTTTTCATACTAATATTTATTTTCATTAGGAAAACAAGGCAAATAGAAGTAATATATTAAATATTTTTATTATATAAATATAAAGTACAATAATACATTTTTACTATAATTTAAAATTATTATTGCATAATAATATGATAACAATATGATTAATAATATATTATAGTATAATATGTATCATAAATATAATATATATAATATAAATATAATATAATATAATATATTGATATAATATATTAATGGTATTTTGATGTACTAATTTTTTTTGCAAAATAGAAGGATATTTTTGTCCTCAAATTTCAACCTCAGATCATCGTCCTAGGACGATCTTAGATTTCTAACCTCAAGAATGGGTATCCCATCATTAGGTGGAATGGTAATTTGAGGAGTGGAGTTAATTTGAGATCACTTCCAAGTAGGATCATCACGATGCAACCAAACATGATGATTTCATTACCTCCATCCACATCACCCTTGATCTTGGGATGCTCGCCCCATGCCAAGGACCCCCTTAGGGTAATTCGCCATCATACAACCTATCAATTCAATTATCCTTTTCTACTCATGATCTTAATTTCATAAACTCCCAAATATTCTTTTATTGACACTTTTTAGAAGTTAAAAGTTCTAACAAGTTTGCTACTTTATATGTTTGGGTATATTAGACATAATAAGTAATTATAAAAAGCAATAAAAGACTCCTATATGATTTAATATGTAAATAACATGATCAAGTTGGAACTTATGATTCAAGTATTGCATAATTCATAATATACATAGTTGGCGTAAGTAGCAAAGGATGGCCATAGCTTCCTTGGTTGGCTGTCTTCACTTGGATCCCATCCAAGTGGCATTTAAGGTTGGCCCACTTCTGGTCTTTGTTGCTCAATGTGGTCAATCCCTAAACTATTTCTCTAGTCCAATCTCTTCTCTAGTTGTAACAACCCAGGATCTCACCCAAAATGGCTAGGCGGAAGTTATTATTTGGGTTCCTTGATCCTGTATAAATATCCAAGATCTACCCAGCGAATAACCGATGTGGGACTAAACACACGCCTGCACGGGTCCTCACATACTCCCCTCGTTCAAGCCCTGACGTCCTCGTCAGGCTAAGTGTTCAAATCCATTCAAATATGATCACAAACACCACGATCGGCTCATGGTTAGCCCTAATGGATCCGTGCTGCAGTGTCCCCTAGTCCACATAGGTTATGGGCCAGGTCCGCTCTGATACCATTTGTAACAACCCAGGATCTCACCCAAAATGGCTAGCCGGAAGGTATTATTTGGGTTCCTTGATCCTGTATAAGTACCCAAGATCTACCCAGTGAATAACCGATGTGGGACTAAACACACGCGCGCACAGATCCTCAAGGAGAAGGAGAGGAAAAAAAAAGAAATAAAAATAAATAAATAAATAAAGGGAGAGGGTGGTTTACGGGTATGAACCCGAATACAAATCCGAACCCAGGATGTCGGATACTTCCGCGTGTTCGGTCCTGGGAGGATGTTAAGATTTAAGTTTTATATATATATTGTGATGAATTTTAAAAGAAAAATATGATTTTTAGATATTAGGTTCTGCGAGGGATTTGTGAGATTAATTAGATCGCGTTCAATGTAAGTAATGAACTGCCTTCTCTACACTCTTCATTTATGTTGCCCAAAAAGACAATCCAAGAGGGGGGTGAATTGGGTTTTAAGTAATTATTGCAATTAAAAACTTAATGAGTAACTAATTAAACCTTATTGCAAGTGGATTAATTAGTTTACTATATGCAATGGATGAAGAGAATGGGAGAGACAATTAAGCAATCACGAACACAAGAGATTTTATAGTGGTTCGGAGCTAACCCTTGCTCCTACGTCCACTCCCCAAGCTTCACTTGGGAGTTCACTATAATCCCTCGGATTACAGCCGGTTGTTTTACAAGCTCACAACCCAACTTGTTGTTTTACGAGATCACAACGAACTCGGTCGGTTTTCACAGGCTCACCGACTAGAACCACCCGATTGTTTTTTCGGGATCACAATCAAACCCTTACACCGTTGGTTTTAACCTCGGCTCACCAACCAACCTCTACACCCTTGATTCAATCCCCTGATTGAATCAAGTAACAAGAAAACAGTTTGTAAAGAGTACAGGAATAGCTTCTTGAAAAGCAAATATAAACAATATAACTAAAGAAGAGTTAGAAGCCCTCAAACAGATTTTTAGATTTGAGGAAAGAGGCTTCTCGAACTCTGCAATCTCCTCGTGAGTGGGATGAAGATTTGCTGTCAGATGAGGAGCCTTGAATGCGAGGAAGATGTTGGGAGGATGGACTTCAATGCACTTCTTCCTTCTTTCTCTTGTATTTACTCTAGAGAGGCTTTGGTAGGTAGAAATCCCATTTTCTTTTAATGGAGTCTCTCTTTCTTGCTCTATTACTGTTCACTCTGGCTCCTTAAGCCATCCCCAACGAAAACTAGCCGTTAGACACACATTTATAGCCGTTCTGCACACTCTGCAACTCCTGACAAAGTGTCCGTTGGGATCGGAGTCGACTCGCTCAATCTGGAGTCGACTCGGCTGTTGCTGGAGTCGACTCATGCTTTACTGGAGTCGACTCGCCCACTGTTCAAAATTTGAAATAAAGTGCCGTCCCGTTCTGGAGTCGACTCGGCCAAACGTGGAGTCGACTCGCCAATATCCGGAGATGACTCGGCCCTCCGGAGACGACTCGTTCTCAGGGTTCCAGTTTTTCTTCATTTCTTTCTCGAGTCGACTCGGATCATTGATAAGTGCTGATTAATCTATAATTTAATATTCTTTTTCCAGCACTTATCAATGTTCTTAAACGGATAACTACTTGTTTTATCATGAAATTGAATAAACAATGAAATAAATTTAAATTATGAGGTAAATAATACTTTTCTTAAAACAGACTCTGAATTGTCTCTCTTCTGGTTGAGATCTTTCATAAAAACATATAAGGAGGAGATTGTGTTGACCCGAATTATTAACCTGATGGAGTTGCAATCAAGCTAAGGGTATAATTCAATGGGCCTTGGTCCTGGTTAGATTGAAAGTTATAATTATATGGAAAAATATTTGATTAACCCTTTTATTAAGTCACGGTCTGATCTGGTTGAGTTCAATCTGAAGCGGTATGGTAAGAATTAAATGTCATTGGGCTCGAGAACAAATTCAAGCAAATCAACAATCATGACCTACCTCAAACCCAAAGTCAATTCCCAACCAATGCCTTGCGTGCCTTCATATAAAATTTATAATTTTAAAATAAAAAAAATAAAAAAATAATAATAATAAATAATAATAATAAAATAATAAAATAAATAAAATAATTTCGGAAAGAATTACTGGAAACACTGTTCATATGAACAGTATCCCGTGAAAACACTGTTCATATGAACAGTGTTTTTACAAATACATATATATTTATGTATATATAAATCAAATAATAAATAAATTAATAAATGATATCCCACTGTTTATCTTCTTTCCCCCCCCTCCCCCGCAGTGCATCCGGGCCGTTCCGCTTCTTCCCGTTGATCCCGCGTCGATCCGCCGCCCGTGCCAACTCCCAGCAGCCAGCGATGCAAATCCTCCACGCGGTACAGCCGGCGACCAGCTCCTCCGCGATCACCGTGCGTGCAGCCAGCATCCCAGACCATCCGCTCGTCCCAACGCGTTCACAGCAGCAGAATAATTGCAGCACCTCCCGTCGATCCGGCCCTCCGCTTCTATTCTCTCCATGATGCATCTAAGATCCCGGCATTTTAGCCTCTTCCGTTGTCCATGACACACCTGGATCCACCTCCCGGAACTCCAGCACCCCAGCAAAGCCGAGTCTTTCCGGATTTCCTCACGCATCCGTTTCTTCTCCAGCCAGCATCCCGGAAGACCCAATCCCAGCCGCATCGTCCTCTTCCGCGTGCGACCTGGTCGATAGCCCCCTCCCAGCGATCCCGCAGCACCCTCCATTCCAGATCCGCTCCTCTCAGCGTCTCAGCCTCTTCTAGCCGTCCGCAATCCATCCCGGCCGCCCGTGATTCTCCCCCAGATTTCAGCAGCCCGAGATCCATTCCCCCTTCCCGAATGAGCACCCCGGACGATCCTCTCCACGCGATCCATTATTGGAGGAGTCTATATAAGAAGGAAGGAGGGGCGGTGCCAAGGGGGAGCTCGGTTCGGAAGAAAACAGGGGAACCCCTGTTTCGGTGAAGAAGAAGGAGAAAGCCGAGAGAAAGAAATAAAAAAAGAAGAGAGAGGGGAGGAGAGAGAATAGTTCGTGATATATTGGGAAGAATGGGAGGTGAAGGCTTTCATTTGAAGATGGAAGGACATCCGGCCACCATGCGCGGCTAAACGTCTAGTCTAGGGCTGGATGAAGCCCTAGCAATGTAACAGGGCATTATAGTTCTTACTCTTTTAATCTTTTTGGAGTTTGTTTAAATTCTCATTCTCAATGAAAAATTATTTTATGATGTTTAAACCTTGAGCATGCCATTTAACATTCATGTTTGCTAAAGTAGTCTAAGATGATCCATGCCTAGGAAGATGAGGTGTGCTACACCCTAGATTAGCATACTTAGGTAGACACTTCATGCTATACCGAAGATGGATCTTCCTAAAACTCTTTATGTTTTTATTTTAAAAGGCTTGTAGCCAAAATTGCATGCCTCTCCAAAAGATAAAAACTAAGAACACAATCCTCGATGCAATGCTATGTGGTGGATTCCAAACCCTAGATCTATTTACTTTGATAAAATTTCAATTCGTACTCATAGATTAATTTAGTTAAATCAAGTTAGCAAATCCTTCTTTTTGATTTATTTTTAAAAGAAAAATAACTTGTCTCCAATCCCTGTGGACCGACACCCGTAATCACTATCCTACGGGATACGTGCTATTGCGTGGTTTATTTTCAAAATTGAAAGAACCGATCAATTTTTGGCGCCGTTGCCGGGGATTGCTAGCATAGTTATTTTTCTTACTAAAAAAAAATATTTAAAAATTAAAAAAAATTTCTTAAAATTTTTTTTTCTATTATTGTTACTTTTCTTATCTTCTTTTTCTCCCTTACTAATTTTTATTTATTTTTTTATATATTATTTGATCAGGAATCGAGGAAAAAAATCTGGGATGATCAAAAGAAGAACTGCCGGAAAAGAAATGCTGTTGAGGTTTGCAAAAAAAAAAAAAATAAATTGCTGGAAAAATTTCCTTTGGTAACCTCTAAACTTTTCTTATTTAAATTAATTATTGGTTTGAAATTTTGTGGTGATTGTTTGATTTTAATTATAGCAAAATTGTGAATGCATGCTTGATACACATACACAAATCAATTTGCACATAGTAAGGGCAATCACCCCAACAAGATAAGAGCCGGATTTCATCACCGGACTCTTGCCCAATTTAGGTGAACTCAATCTCACATAGTGTCATCTTTAATTAAAATCAATTAGACGTTGGCCCCTAGGGACATTCGAGCTCAATAGGACGAAGATCACCGAAAGTTGCACCAATTTCGCTCTGTGGCTTAGTTGATGTCTAGGCAAGCTTTGTCCCTATAAGGGAGACAGTTCATCTGTTCGAGGCAAGTGGGTTTTAAGTGGGACCTTTGCGAACGCATCGTGACCCCTCCACTTACCTGGGAGCTTACCTGGTCAACTCGGTTCATTAGACCGGATTGGAGGCTTAGGTGCCCTCTTCAAACCAGTTAGGAGCTGTCTAGTGATTTTAGGACAAATCAAGGACTGATGTGTTTTTCTTTTATTGCATGCTTGATTGATCGAGTACTAGTGTATGCACGGTAGTCGTTCTAGAGTACAAAACCTATTACCTTTTGACCCTGAAATAGAACGAACCCTTAGGAACATTCGAGCTAAGATCAAAACATTAGGATCATCCCCACCTCTTAAGATGGCTGAAGAACAACCCAAACTCCTGAGGGAGTACTTTACTCCCACCATTTACACTTCCCCATCTTGCATTCGATTACCTGAAGTAGCAGCGGTACAATATGAAATAAAGTCTAGTGTGATCCAAATGCTTCCATCTTTTTATGGGCTCACCAATGAAGACCCATATAAACACCTAGATGAATTCCTTGAGATTTGCACCACTGTCAAGATTCAAAATTTCACTGATGATGCTTTAAAACTTAGATTATTCCCCTTCTCCCTTAAAGATAGAGCCAAACAATGGCTGAATTCTTTAGAAGCTAACTCAATTCGTTCTTGGGATCAAATGCAACAAGAATTCCTTAAAAAATACTTTCCCATAGGAAGAACGAACCAGTTTAGACGTGCCATTACAAGCTTCTCCCAAACTGAGGGAGAAGAATTTCATGAAACTTGGGAGAGATTTAGGGACCTAATCCGTAAATGCCCTCATCATCAAATACCTAAGTGGCAGCTAGTGCAATGCTTCTATGATGGATTGACTGAACGAAACCGTCATATGATTGATGCTGCATGCGGGGGGACTTTCATGCTTCGAAATGAGCATGAAGCATGGCAATTATTTGAAAACCTTAATGAAAACTCCCTCCACCATGCTTCATGTTCTCGTCAAGCACCCCCGAATTCTCAAAGAAGAGGAACCATTTGTGAAATAAGTAATTCTATGGACCTGTCTAGCAAGGTAGATGCATTGTCCCATAAGATTGACCAACTGATGGTAGGGGGACATGTCATTAGCTCTTCCCAAGCACAAGTGTGTGCTATCTGTTCTAGCCCATCACATTTGTTGCCCAGTAGATACAACCCAAGAGGGGGGTGAATTGGGTCTTTTAAAACTTTTATGCTACTTCTAAAACTTTATGATTAACTATGCTAAGTTGTATAGATGCACAGTGAAAGTTAAACTTAGCAAGGGTTTGATGTATAGACTTCGACTTGATTAAATATGCTTGCAACTAAAGGATGTGCGGATAAGAATTAAGCAAGCAATTTATCTAAGTAAGTAAGTGTGTTAGTTAGATAATAACTAGAGGCATTACAAACACAAAGGACATATAGTGGTTCGGTGCACCCCAGCACCTACATCCACTCTCCAAGACCTCTTGGGAATTTCACTATAATCCTACCGATTACAACCGGTTGTTTTACAAGCTCACAACCCAACTTGTTGTTTTACGAGTGCACAACGAACTCGGTCGGTTTTTCCAGGCTCACCGACTAGAACCAACCCCGATTGTTTTTCCGGGCTCACAATCAAACCCTTACACGTTGGTTTTACCCTCGGCTCACCAACAAACCTAAACCCCGTTGGTTTTCCCTTTGGCTCACCAACAAACCTCAATCCGTTGGTTTTCCCTTTGGCTCACCAACAAACCTTTAACCCCTTGATTCAATCCCTTGATTGAATCAAGTTACAAGATATTAAAACAAAGAATAAAAACAAATCAAAGCTTCTTATACAAGCAGATATGACAATATAAACAAATAGAGTAAAGAGAAGCCCTCAAACGAGTTTTGAAGATGGAGGAGCTCGGCTTCTTCTTTACTTGATCCTCCTCTGATTTGGCATGAAGTAGAGGATCCCCGAGGCAGCACACGGATGGAGAGGAAGCTTTCGGATTCACTTGGATGCTCTTCTTCTCTCTATTTCGTTTTGGATGGCCCTTTTGTGCTTGTGGGAGATTTCCTTTGTAATCTCTTTGAGATCTCTTTCCTAGATGATCTCTCCCACTTCCATGAGTTCTCCCCTGGCTCTCCTCTTGTTTTTATAGCTTTAGATAGCGTGGAAACAAGAATCTAGCCGTTAGAGACAAAAATAGAGCCGTTGGACACAGTCTGCACCTCCTGACAATATTACCGTTGGGATCGGAGTCGACTCGCGTGATCAGGAGTCGACTCGCCTGTTGCAGGAGTCGGCTCGTGCTTTACTGGAGACGACTCGGCCACTGTTCCAAATTTGAATTAAAGTGCATGCCTTGACTGGGAGTCGACTCGTCTTAACCTGGAGTCGACTCGCCAACTTCTGGAGCTGACTTGGCAATTTCGGAGTCGGCTCATCCACTGAAGTCCGTGGATCCAATTTTGAATTTGATCCACTCGAGTCGACTCGACTGTCCTGGGAGTCGACTCGAATCTCAGAGCCCGAACTCCCGATCCTCTGTCTTTTGGCTCGTCCAGTCTTGGAGTCGACTCGAACTTCCTCGGAGTCGACTCGGCTCTCAGTTTCTGAAAGTTGGTCTTCTCCCTTTTGACGTGAAGCTATCGTGGAGTCGACTCGAGCTGTCTGGGAGTCGACTCGAATCTCAGAGGCAGTAACTTGATCTTCTGTCTGTTGATGGTCGCGCAGTCTCGGAGTCGACTCGTGTATTGCGGGAGTCGACTCGAATCTCAGAGTCCATGAAATGCTCTCTGACTTTTTCTTTATGTACCGCTGAGAGTCGACTCTTGCTTTCTTTGGAGTCGACCTGCCAACCATCGGAGTCGACTCACGTTCCACTGGAGTCGACTCGAATTTCAGATCCGAAAACTGCTCTCTGACTTTTCTGCCTGTGACTCCTAGGAGTCGACTCATACTTCCCCGGAGTCGACTCGGTAAACATTGGAGTCGACTCGAATTCCTCAGGAGTCGACTCGAAGACTATTCTTTCGAATTTTTCCTTTGATTTTACTCCTCCAATTTGAACCTTTTGAACTTTAAACTTGGGCCAATGAATTGTAGCTTTCTTCTAACTTTTCTTGAGAGCTTTTGGAGGCTTTCTTGTGTTCTTCCAACTTGCTATGTTCCTTGCAAAATAAATATCTTTCTCCTTGCAACATAAACATTAGTATCTATACTTCAAGGTTTTGTGATCATCAAAATCAATCTATGAATCAATCTTTGGGTCATCAATCTCCCCCTTTTTGATGATGACAAAACTTGGAGTATATGCAATATAAAAGATATTGATTTCTAGAAGTAATACATAGCTAAGTTGCATGAAGTAGAAAACATATATATTTAAAAAACATACTTCATGATATTAATCAGCTTAACACAATCAACATATTTAAATTTTAAGCTGATTTGTATTCACTTCAAAGTAATAAAGCATTCTGAGTATATAGCATATACTTAGATATTTCTCCCCCTTTTTGACAACATCAAAAAGATAGTGAAACATTAAGTACAAAGATCAGAGCAGAACACATCGAGTGTGAATTCAAGAGGTTTTTTTTTTAATTTGATACCACAGATAGTTTTCTAATCAAGTGTAGGTGGAATCTTCCTTAGGTTAATTCAAGAAGTACCACAAATGATATTCAAAGAAAAATATGAGTGGAAATCTAACCTCTCTTCACTAAGTATGAAAGCTTGTTCATTTAAGATCTTTTGCCCAATCTATTAAGTATTTTATCAACATGAGAGCAATTTAATTAATTTTCAGAGTAAAAGATCAAAACTTATATATTTGGAAAAACATATCATCATGTTGGATCATTAATTCTTAATGACTTCAAAGTTCTTATATGATAATAAGAGCATTGGGGCACAAATACCAAAATATGAGTTTATGCAATTTTTGATACATCTTTGAGCTCTTTTAAAGACTTTCTTTTATTCCTTTAGAAAATAAGCAAAATTTGATACATAAAATAATGAATTGGCACACAATTTAAGTTTCAAAGATCAAGTCAATTAGGACTCATTAGTGAATATCAAAATAGATTTTCTAAAAGATACTCAAGAAAATTTTACACGTTATTCTCCCCCTTTTTCATTAAGTTAGAGGCTCTTTAAGCTCAACTTGCAATTTGGTTCATGATTTATGCATAAGATATACTAACCAAATAACAGACCTCAAGGTGTATCATAAAAATTTTCTTTCTCCCCCTCTATTGATCATTCCATTTAAGAGTTTAGAATTTGAAGATAATGTTCAATAAAATTGTCAATCTCAAAAATATATTTTCTATAAGTTTCAGCTCATTTTCATAAGACTCAAGGTTTGAGATAAGACAGCCTTTATAGAACTCATCTCAAGGTAATTAAAGCATGTCTTGCAATATAAGGAGGTTCATCAAAATCAATCCATAAAATTCAAGGTATGCATCAAATTAAAGTTTCTTTAGGATAAGATACTGAATATCTAAAGCTCCCCCTCAAAAGATGCATTCTTCTTTAATCATTCTTTTCTTTGGTTGAATTTCAGAATTTAATAATAAACGTGAATAAAACTGAAATTCTATGTTATCGAGAATGTAGAGTGATCTAGAATTATTCAAAATTTATAGTATTCACTCTATATATATATATTCTGATGATAGTTTCTAAGAATGTAGGAGAGAAAAACATATAGATGATCATTGAGGTATGTGTATTTATAGAACTCAATTTCTTAATCACAGTTTTTCAGCAATGTATACATGAAGCTCAATAAAATTTTTAAATATTAAAATAAAGTCATATATTTTAAAAATATTTACTTGCAATCAAGATCATCGTAAGACACATCATTTGAATCAAAATTAGTATACTTTGAAGGTAAGAAATGATATGTTTCGGATGCGTATCGGAGCAATCAAAATAAATTCTGTTTTTCTTACATTAACATTTTATTTAGTAATCATATGGAGTTTAAATTTTTATACAAAATCGGATTCTGAATTACATAGAATTTTCAATAGAAGCTTTCTAAGTCATAATATGAGATATGTATCTTTCACAATGTAGCTCATCTTAAATTGTTACGATTGAACAATACATATTTCAATAACATTAAAGCACTTTCAGAATCTTTGTGTTTAATTTTGAGTTTCGATACAAAATAAAGGATATTTTAACAAGTATTAGGACATTATGTATCAAGGTTAGGCAAGTAGAAAGATAGATCAATATCAATTTATTTTCCCTAAATAGAGATGTTCTTCTCTTCTCCTTTCTACAATTTTATTTAGCTTTCAGATTTTAACAATGATTGTGAATGACAAATCTGAAATTTCTTTTCAATAAAAACTAAACAAAAGATGTTATATAGCAATTCAAACATTCAATCAAATTGTCCAAGTATGGGGTACTACAAAAGATATTGAGAACCCATAATTTAAAAATATCATGCCACATGCAAAATATAGTGTGTGTTAAGTCATACATTAAAATATTAAGAACAAGCATGTCAAGTATCAAAATCAATTCTTTTCAAATAAACTCCCCCTATTTAAATATAATTTTGCACTGATTTCATCCTTAAAGTGTGTTTCCATGTGACTAAAAATTTGAATTGATTCTTTCTTGTATACTTTCATTTACTTTGTCTTTCTTTTAACTTTCTTAAGCTCTATACTCTATTTGCTCCCTATCCGGTGGAGTTGGGAAGGGGCATGAGGTACTACCACTAGCCTCCCTCTTGTGCCGTCCCTAATATGCCCTACACCGAATAGTTGGGTCAAATAGTGCCGGGTACTACCACTAGCCTCCCCATTGGCACCATCCCTATGATGAGCAATATAGAAAGGTTAAAATGTTTACTTCAAAACCTTCCTGTTTAAGTGTAATTAATTATGGATTTTATCCCTTCCAAAAGAATGCTCACACAAGTCTCACAAATGTGTCGAATATATTAAGTTTGTTTTGCTTTTCCTTAAGGTTGAAGTGTTTGCCTCTACTTGGATTTTACTTCTCTTGAATAATATCCATTTTCTTTTCTTTATCTCTCTCTCTTTTTGTTATTCTCAAGTAATTTTCATGAGAGAGCAGAATAGAGAATTAATCTTACGTATCATATATATGTATATCATGCAAACAACATTTTCATTATGCTCAAGGATTCATAACTTCTCACAAGTTATTTTACATCAACATTTTAAGCATATACTTGTGTATTTCATGGTTATGACATAGGCAAAGATATATTTTAGTTTGGGCAAACCATGAAATAATTTCTAAAAGTATAAGTCAGTCAATACACATATAGACATGATATCAAAAATTAATAATTAAAGAATTTAATCATGCCATAATAAGATTTAAGTTACTGACTTTGCTCAACTAATTTGTGAGAAAGGTATCTAAATTACCTATTCATTACATGTTCTTCAAGCCAAACTAGATTTCTTATGTGTGAACTTTTGGCTGAAGAAGATCCTCTCTTGTTTGCATGTAAATGTTTAGTGTATCTTACATGAAGATATCCTTCAAGTTGAAATTTCTCATTTTTCTTTCTTGAAGGAAGGTCATTAGTTTCTTTAAGATACAAAGCATTCATCCAACATATATATATATTTTAATTAGATGACTCAATATGAGATATGACAATAGTTGCATGTTGAGTCACTTTATTCAAGAGATTGCCTAAATATAAGCAAGCACATATCACTTGAACTAAAGAGATAGATTCATTAACCAAGATAGTTCAAGGACAAGCATGTGAGGCAATAGACAGATTTATCAAGGTCAAATCAATTTAGTTTAGATTCTATTTGCTTAAGATAATTATCAATAAGATGTGTTAACTAAGTTTTAATCAACTTATCTTAAACGTTTGTTTCTATCAAAATTCAGATTATGACGTATTTGTTATCAATAAAATATGATTAATTAAAGTTAGATTGAAGTCTTGCACAAGGTCACATAATGAGCATACAATCTGGTCTACTAGCTGTATGATAAAATAATTATTCTATCATGCTTCAATACAGCTTTAAACAATAGATCTACTTTGCTCATCCTTTACAATTTCTACAAGATGGGGTCATAGATATACCTTCTTCACGCCAATCTTCTATAAGAGTTTTCTTGTGGACTAACGTTGGTCAATGAAGATCCCCTTTCCTGTTTGTCTTAATTTGGAGTTTGAGAGAAGATGTTAATTCATTCATCATATTTCAAACTCACCTTGCAATATAACTATTCATATAAATTTTCATTGGTAGAACAAAAATGATGCCATCAATGTGTGCTATGAGCAAGCAAGATATCATAGATTCTTCTTTTTGATGCATAGATTTATCACTATTACTTTCTATCAACAAGGTTACCTAAGCTTTTATATTTCAAGCTTTTGATGCTTGTTTTAAATCACATATTGCTTTATCATATATGTAATGTGTAATTTTTAAATATGGTGGTTATTTAACATAGATCTACTTTTTAATGAAATAACCACATAGGAGTGAATTCTACACATTCATTTGACAGAATATAAAGCTCATGAGTCAAGCAAATGATAGTGGTGATCTTTACTTTTAATCATGCAAGAATCAAGATCTATTTCATCTTTTCTTGATTCAGTCTTTTAGTAGTTATCAATTTTTCTTCATTAAGTGCATTTCTGAAAAACTCAATTTTGTTATAATTATTAACAAGTTTTCAGATTGTTATATGTAAAAGATTAACCATATATAATTTGATCTTAGTATCTTGACAGTAAATCATTAGTCTCATAGAGAATAAGACGACTTGATATTTTTGCAAGTAAAATCTTTTCATTGAATATTCTATATGCATTGCTTGATGAATGATATCCAAGGATAGACATATCTCTATCAGATTTGGCATTATTTTTCATAAGAACATATCAAGCATAACATGTACGACTGAAAAATATGAAAGATATGCAATGGTTCATTTTCCATTTTTCAGAAGATCAAAAGGAGTTTTCATCTAAAATAGATCTAATAGAAATCATATGTATGACAAGCAGTGATGATAGCTTTTTAAAAATTATTTAAGTAGATGACTATCATACACAATTGTCTTTTTCATTTCTTCAAGAATTCTATTACCCCTATTTTACTTAAGATGTCCTTGGTGCTGAAATAGTTAATTTCTGCATAAACTTTATCAGGATTTTGGTTTTCAACACTGTGCCATGATACTCTTTATCTTCACAGTTAGGAAACCTTTATCATTTGAAACACTTTTACAAGATTCAGCAAATACAGAAAATATTTTCAAGTTTATTTTTCAAGAACAAATCCAATGTAAGCTTTTGAAAACTTAGAGATGGAAACAACATCTTTAGATTTAGAAATGATTTTTGGTTGTTTCCTTAGTTAGCATGCATAGCAAAACTTTGACCTTTAAGAAGATAATTTAAGTAAGCCAATGGTAAGGTCTTTTGAGATTAAGTATATACTAGCATGAGTTGATTTTGTATGCTAAAGATGGTTTCTTTAATCTTGGTATTCATAGTGCATATATTTAAAAACATACCAAGTAGACATTATCATATCTATGATCAATAAACAATAATGCCATGGATAAAAACTCTCAATCAAGCATATAGAGAATTCATAGAATTATTCTTAATAAATTAATCATTTTGCAACTTATCCAATAGTGAGTAAAGTATACTATGAAGTGATTTGATCATATTTCCAAAAGTATTTTCTATATCACAAAATTGATCACTACTAGCAATTCATATCAAATAAAAAATAATGATGAGATGCAAGGATTACTGATTTTTGTTAATAACTTTTCATAAGTATATTTTAAGTTTCTTTTGTTCCATGGGTATCTTGGTACACCTATGTGTACATCCTCATTTTCTCATTTTGGGTACCCAAGCTTGCTTGAGTCCTTGAGAGTTAGGACATATGGTTCCTTTTGGAACCCATATCTGTTTAATAGTAATAACTTTACCATTTGATTTAATTATACTAGAACGATAGGTAAAGTTGTTATTCCCATCCTTTTTATTTTTGAAATAACTTATCTTATTTAATGGTTTGCTTGATGAATTGATAACCTTTTTCTCTAGAGATTTATTGTTAAGTAAAGGAATCAAGCCAAGTTTTGATTTATCACAAGCAACATATTGGCTTTCAAACATCATTTTTAATCGTTCTGAACTTACGGTGAATTTGTTAATAAAAGATTTTAATTGATTAATTTCTTTACTTAAGTTTTGATTTTCTTTAATTAAGCTATGATTTTTCTGAATCAATTCTTCTGAAAATGACCTTAAACTTTTATTTTCAGAATTTAGTTTGTCTTGTATTTCAGTAATAGAATTTCTTTCTTTTGAAATTTCCAAATTTAGCTTTTTAAGATTTTTATTTTTCCTAGCTAATTTTCTACATTCACTATACAAATCATGAAAAGCATTTAAAAGTTCATCATAAGAATATTTTTCATGAAAGTCATTTGGTGTAAGATTAGATTCAGATTCTACTTTATCTTCTTGTACCATAAGACATAAGTTAGTTACCTCTTGTAGTTCATTGTTGCTCCTAACTTTCAATTCCTTGTCTGACTTTCTCTTGGTCAAAGCTTTCTTGCGCTTTACCTCTTTCTTCCTTTCTTCTTGCTTCCTCTTCTTCTTTGTCTTTAGAAAGCTGATTTGCCTCGGAGTCGATTCGGACCTTATTGGAGTCGACTCGACTAACTTGGGAGTCGACTCTGAGCTACTTGGAGTCGACTCGACTGAGGGAGATTCATCACCCTTTTCTGCAGTCTCATTGTTAGTATATAATTGAAGCATATGAGAGCTAATCTGAGATTTATCATAAATATTTTCTAAAGTATCCCAGATCTCCTTAGCAGATAAGCATGCAGAAATTTCATTAAACTTTGTTTCTTGAATAGCACAATATAATATGTTCATAGCATTAGCATTTAATTGTGCTAAGTCCTTCTCATTAATATGAGAGAGTGTGTGAAGGTCATTTATTATGATTTTCCATAGATAATAGTTTTGTGATTGAATGAAAATGCGCATGCGTATTTTCCAATGTGGGTAGTTTATATCATTAAACAGTGGAGGTGTATCAATTGATTGTCCTTCTCCTAGAAAACTATCTATTTGAGTTGTCATGATCTTTGGCTCTAGTCGGTTAAGACTACAAATAATATTTGAGCACCTGCTCTGATACCACTTGTTGCCCAGTAGATACAACCCAAGAGGGGGGGTGAATTGGGTCTTTTAAAACTTTTATGCTACTTCTAAAACTTTATGATTAACTATGCTAAGTTGTATAGATGCACAGTGAAAGTTAAACTTAGCAAGGGTTTGATGTATAGACTTCGACTTGATTAAATATGCTTGCAACTAAAGGATGTGCGGATAAGAATTAAGCAAGCAATTTATCTAAGTAAGTAAGTGTGTTAGTTAGATAATAACTAGAGGCATTACAAACACAAAGGACATATAGTGGTTCGGTGCACCCCAGCACCTACATCCACTCCCCAAGACCTCTTGGGAATTTCACTATAATCCTACCGATTACAACCGGTTGTTTTACAAGCTCACAACCCAACTTGTTGTTTTACGAGCGCACAACGAACTCGGTCGGTTTTCCCAGGCTCACCGACTAGAACCAACCCCGATTGTTTTTCCGGGCTCACAATCAAACCCTTACACGTTGGTTTTACCCTCGGCTCACCAACAAACCTAAACCCCGTTGGTTTTCCCTTTGGCTCACCAACAAACCTCAATCCGTTGGTTTTCCCTTTGGCTCACCAACAAACCTTTAACCCCTTGATTCAATCCCTTGATTGAATCAAGTTACAAGATATTAAAACAAAGAATAAAAACAAATCAAAGCTTCTTAAACAAGCAGATATGACAATATAAACAAATAGAGTAAAGAGAAGCCCTCAAACGAGTTTTGAAGATGGAGGAGCTCGGCTTCTTCTTTACTTGATCCTCCTCTGATTTGGCATGAAGTAGAGGATCCCCGAGGCAGCACACGGATGGAGAGGAAGCTTTCGGATTCACTTGGATGCTCTTCTTCTCTCTATTTCGTTTTGGATGGCCCTTTTGTGCTTGTGGGAGATTTCCTTTGTAATCTCTTTGAGATCTCTTTCCTAGATGATCTCTCCCACTTCCATGAGTTCTCCCCTGGCTCTCCTCTTGTTTTTATAGCTTTAGATGGCGTGGAAACAAGAATCTAGCCGTTAGAGACAAAAATAGAGCCGTTGGACACAGTCTGCACCTCCTGACAATATTACCGTTGGGATCGGAGTCGACTCGCGCGATCAGGAGTCGACTCGCCTGTTGCAGGAGTCGGCTCGTGCTTTACTGGAGACGACTCGGCCACTGTTCCAAATTTGAATTAAAGTGCATGCCTTGACTGGGAGTCGACTCGTCTTAACCTGGAGTCGACTCGCCAACTTCTGGAGCTGACTTGGCAATTTCGGAGTCGGCTCATCCACTGAAGTCCGTGGATCCAATTTTGAATTTGATCCACTCGAGTCGACTCGACTGTCCTAGGAGTCGACTCGAATCTCAGAGCCCGAACTCCCGATCCTCTGTCTTTTGGCTCGTCCAGTCTTGGAGTCGACTCGAACTTCCTCGGAGTCGACTCGGCTCTCAGTTTCTGAAAGTTGGTCTTCTCCCTTTTGACGTGAAGCTATCGTGGAGTCGACTCGAGCTGTCTGGGAGTCGACTCGAATCTCAGAGGCAGTAACTTGATCTTCTGTCTGTTGATGGTCGCGCAGTCTCGGAGTCGACTCGTGTATTGCGGGAGTCGACTCGAATCTCAGAGTCCATGAAATGCTCTCTGACTTTTTCTTTATGTACCACTGAGAGTCGACTCTTGCTTTCTTTGGAGTCGACCTGCCAACCATCGGAGTCGACTCGCGTTCCACTGGAGTCGACTCGAATTTCAGACCCAAAAACTGCTCTCTGACTTTTCTGCCTGTGACTCCTAGGAGTCGACTCATACTTCCCCGGAGTCGACTCGGTAAACATTGGAGTCGACTCGAATTCCTCAGGAGTCGACTCGAAGACTATTCTTTCGAATTTTTCCTTTGATTTTACTCCTCCAATTTGAACCTTTTGAACTTTAAACTTGGGCCAATGAATTGTAGCTTTCTTCTAACTTTTCTTGAGAGCTTTTGGAGGCTTTCTTGTGTTCTTCCAACTTGCTATGTTCCTTGCAAAATAAATATCTTTCTCCTTGCAACATAAACATTAGTATCTATACTTCAAGGTTTTGTGATCATCAAAATCAATCTATGAATCAATCTTTGGGTCATCAACATTCTATTCATGAGTGCCCCTCAGCACCCCAATTTCCCGAACTCGTACAAGAACATATCAATGCTGCTCAAACACAGCCCAGACCGGGTAATGATCCATTTTCCAATACATATAATCCGGGATGGCGGAATCATCCAAATTTCTCTTGGAGACAGCAAGCTTCGAACTCTGCCCAACCCCACTCTCAAAATGTTCAAAATCCTCAGAATTTTCATCTCTACCATCCCTCAACTCAATTTCAATACCCTCCCCCTCCAACCCAAAGAAATACAGCCTTTGAGGAGAAGGTGTTGACTGCCCTTCAAGGTTTGGAGGCAAATACACAACTATTGCACTCTCACACACAATCAATTGCTAAGCTAGAATCCCAAATGGGTCAACTAGCCAATGCATTAAATAAACGAGAGGAAGGTAAGCTTCCAAGTCAACCAATGAGTAATCCAAGAGGACAATACGTGGCTCAAGAAACCCGACTAAATCATGAGCAAGCCAATGCTTTGACTACCCTAAGGAGTGGTCGTATAATAGATAATAAGGTTGGGGAGAGTAACAATAAGGAAGATGAAGAAGAGGAGAGGAATGTTTCACATGAAAACCCAAAACCTTCTTCAGCTAGTCCACCATCTGCCACAACCCACATTCCAAAGGCTCCATTCCCTGAAGCACTTAATGCACCCTCTCCCTTTAACAAGAAGGGAACTTCACTAGAAGAGATGATGGAGGTCTTCAAACAAGTTAAAATCAACCTCCCACTCCTTGATGCCATCAAACAAGTTCCCTCCTATGCCAAATTTCTCAAATACCTTTGCACCCAAAAGCGAAAATCTAGGACACATGTGCCTAAAAAGGTCTTACTTACTGAACAGGTAAGTTCCATTCTCCAATACAACACCCCTCCAAAATTCAAAGATCCTGGTGCTCCTACTATTTTCTGTGTCATAGGAGATAACTCCATTGACCGAGCACTCTTAGATCTAGGAGCAAGTGTGAATCTTCTACCCTATTCAGTCTATGAGAAATTTGGGTTAGGTGAATTAAAACCTACCTCGGTGTCCTTACAATTGGCTGATCGATCTGTGAAGATACCATGGGGGATGATTGAAGATGTTCTTGTCAAGGTAGACAAATTCTATTTTCCAGTAGATTTTATCGTCCTTGACATAGAACATGTGCCCAACCTAAAAAAACAAATCCCTGTGATTCTTGGTCGTCCCTTTTTAGCGACAGCCAATGCATGCATCAACTGTAGAACTGGGGCAATGGATATATCATTTGGGAACATGAAAATTAAATTGAATGTGTTTCATGCCGCTGACCAACATGTGAGGGAAGACGAGTGTTGCCTAATTGACGAAATGGATGATCTTGTAGAGGAAGCCCTTCCCTATATCTTAGCAGATGACCCCTTAGAGGCATGTCTGGCCCATTTTGACATTGACAACTTTGATATAGACAAGGCCATAGAAGAAGTTAACATCTTACTTGACAATCAATCTCCTGTGAGTTCCCTTCCTTGGAAGAGCCGACCTGAACCTCTTCCTCCCATTGCTAGCGCGCCACTTTGTCCTTCCATTGATTCACCACCTAAACTTGAGTTAAAACCACTTCCAACAAATCTTAAGTATGCCTTTCTAGGACCAGAAGATAGCCTCCCTGTAATTATCGCAGCCAACTTATCTACTGAACAGGAGGGTAAACTTTTGAGGGTGCTAGAAGAGAATAAACATGCCATAGGATGGTCTGTAGCCGATTTGAAAGGGGTTGACCCCTCTGTTTGCATGCATCGAATTCATCTCGAAGATGATGCAAAGCCCACCCGAGAAATGCAAAGAAGACTCAATCCTAATATGAAGGAGGTAGTCAAGAAAGAAGTGGTGAAGTTATTAGATGCCGGAATCATTTATCCAATTTCTGATAGTAAGTGGGTGAGTCCGACACAAGTGGTACCCAAGAAATCAGGTATCACTGTGGTTGAAAATACGGAAGGAGAATTGATACAAACACGCACAACCACGGGTTGGCGCGTGTGTATTGACTACAGAAAACTTAATTCGATGACTAGGAAAGACCATTTCCCTCTACCTTTCATAGATCAAATTTTGGAACGGTTGGCTGGTCAAGGTTTCTACTGCTTCTTAGATGGTTATTCTGGATATAATCAAGTACCTGTTTACCCGGACGATCAAGAGAAAACCACTTTTACTTGCCCATTTGGGACATTTGCATATAGGAGGATGCCTTTTGGACTATGTAATGCACCCGCAACTTTTCAATGATGCATGATGGCCATCTTTTCAGATATGGTAGAAAACTTTCTAGAAGTGTTCATTGATGATTTCTCAGTTTTTGGCCTATCTTTTGATGATTGTCTAGACAATTTGACCTTAGTTTTGAAAAGATGTAAGGAGACCAACCTAGTACTAAGTTGGGAAAAGAGCCATTTTATGGTTCAAGAAGGCATAGTTTTAGGACACGTCGTGTCCAAGAGGGGCATTGAAGTAGATAAAGCCAAAGTCGATCTTATTTCCAATCTTCCTCCACCAAAAACTGTGAAACAAATCCGATCATTCCTTGGCCATGCTGGTTTCTACCGTCGCTTTATTCAGGATTTTAGTAAGATTTCCAAACCCTTGTGCAATCTTCTTGCCAAGGACACTCTCTTTGTCTTTGATAAAACATGCGAGGAGGCATTTGAAAATCTTCGCTCGAAATTGACCACTGCACCTATCATACGGCCCCCTAATTGGACGCTTCCATTTGAACTAATGTGTGATGCATCCGACTATGCTATTGGGGCAGTTTTAGGGCAACGGCTAGATAAAGTACCTCATGTCATTTACTATGCTAGTAAAGCACTCTCAGATGCACAATTAAACTATACCACCACTGAGAAAGAGTTGCTAGCAGTAGTATTCGCACTAGACAAGTTTCGATCTTACTTATTAGGATCCAAGGTTACCGTATTCACTGATCATGCTGCCCTTCGACACCTTCTTGCAAAGAAGGATACCAAACCCCGTCTGATTCGATGGATTCTTTTACTACAAGAATTTGACCTAGAAATTCGTGACAAGAAAGGAACTGCAAATGTCGTAGCGGACCACTTATCTAGGATTCTTCTTGAGCCCTCTTGTAAAAATACCTCACCCTTGCACGATTCTTTTCTAGATGAACAATTATTTGAGGTACAAAGAATAAAAACGCCATGGTTTGCAAACATAGTGAATTACCTTGCCATAGGACGAATTCCTGATGATTGGTCAACTCAAGATAAGAACCGATTCTTTTCACAAGTAAAGTTCTATTATTGGGATGATCCTGATTTATTCAAGTATTGTCCCGATCAAATCATCCGTCGATGTGTCCCTGAATGTGAATTTCAAAGTATTCTTTCATTCTGCCATTCACAAGCTTGTGGGGGACATTTTGGGGGTAGAAAAACTGCAGCAAAAGTTTTACAAAGTGGATTTTATTGGCCCACACTTTTCAAAGATGCCCATAACTTTTGCCAAACTTGTGAACGGTGCCAACGGATGGGTACCATCTCTCGTAGAGATATGATGCCTCTCAATCCTATTTTAATTGTAGAAATCTTTGATGTCTGGGGTATTGACTTCATGGGCCCTTTCCCACCATCCTTTGGTTTCGAATATATTCTGGTAGGGGTTGATTATGTTTCAAAATGGGTAGAAGCTGTCGCCACTAAAACTAATGACCACAAGGTTGTGATTAAATTTTTACATGAAAACATCTTTTGTCGTTTTGGTACACCCCGAGCCATTATCAGTGATGGGGGATCTCATTTTTGCAACCGATCTTTCGAGGCTTTGGTTCGCAAATATAACATCACCCACAAAGTTGCTACCCCATACCATCCCCAAACGAGTGGACAAGTCGAGGTGTCCAATAGAGAGTTAAAACACATCTTAGAGAAAACGGTACGTCCCGATAGGAAAGATTGGTCTCAAAGGATAAATGATGCACTCTGGGCTTACCGTACCGCCTACAAAACTCCTATTGGCATGTCCCCCTACCGATTAGTTTTTGGTAAAGCTTGTCACTTACCGGTAGAACTTGAACATAGAGCTTTCTGGGCTATAAAAAAATTTAACTTAGACATGGCAGTGGCTGGTCCTCACCGAAAACTCCAACTAAGTGAACTTGAAGAATTGCGTAATGAGGCTTATGAAAATGCTAAAATTTATAAAGCAAGGACTAAAGCTTTTCATGATAAAAATATTAACCGTAAGTCCTTCGAACCTGGTCAAAAGGTTTGGCTGTTCAATTCCAAGTTGCGACTCTTTCCGGGTAAACTTCGCTCTAGGTGGGATGGACCATTCGTAGTGAAAAAGGTTTTTCCTTATGGTGCAGTAGAGATCCAACACCTCAATGGTGAACATATTTTAAAAGTCAATGGTCAAAGGTTAAAACCTTATGTGGACTGTGTTACCGATGGGCAATTGATCGAATCCCTTAATTTGACGAACCCTATTTATCAAAATAATTAAGGATGCACCATGTCTGGCTGAAAACAATAAACTTAGCGTTTGTTGGGAGGCAACCCAATTCTCTTAGATTATTTCTTAACATTGAGGACAATGTTAGGTTTAGGTTTGGGGGTATTTCATCTTGATTTTCATCCAAAAAAAAAAAAATAATAATTAAAAAAAATCATTTTTTAAAAAAAAATAAAAAAAAATATTATTTTTTTAAAAAAATGTGTTTATTTTCATTTTTTATAAAATAATAAAAAAAGTTATTAAAAAAAAAAGTTTTTGTTAAAAAAAACCCTAATTTATATACATTTATGCGAGAATGATAAACACACAAGGTATATGAAATCTAAAAAGCCCAATGACTAGTGGGAAGTAATACAAATTTAAGTTCTTTTTATTAAGTCTCTCTTAGGGAGTTGTAAGCTAATTAATACTTTGGAATTTCACTACACACTGGCCGACTCTTCTAAGGTCTAGGCTCGACATTATGTTGAGAGTATGGTAGTAACCTTGGACCCTGATGAATCATACTTATCTAATCCAAAAAAAAAAAAAAAAAAAATCAATAAAAATGGATTTAGTCAGGTACATCGAAAAGGGCTACCTATTGTTAAAGATCAAGTGGGCTTGTGATGAGGACTCCGAGCATAAGTCCGTAGGGGAGTCTTGATGCCCGACACCTTATGCCAACTGGTGTGAGAGTTGTCGACTGATTGCTCGTTACACGGAGAAATCACCACAAGAGTAAAAGTGCACAATTTATATATCTTTCTTAAAAAAAAAAGAAAAAAAAATGTTGTATTGATCGAAAAGACAATAGTGTGAAAGCCGTCGTTGTAAAAATTCGAGTAAACTGGAATATTACAGATAAAGCCCGTGAGGTACTAAAGTAAACATCCACAACTCTCGAAATCCTGCAGATAAGATGATTTTGAATCAGTGAGTAGGTCTTTTCGACCAATCCTTGGAAACTACTAGTATTAACAATATTTTGGAGATCCGAACCCTTAGCTTGTGTACGGTCCAGATTTCACCGAGCACTCCAGTATAAATAAGTCTTACAACTCCCTAAACGGAAACTTAATGACTTTAACTTAGATTGCATACTAATCTAGAATTTGGGCTGACTTAGTAAATAAAACCGTGTGTGCTTTGAAATTCTTATCATTTATGTATCTTAAATTATATTTTAATTAAAAAAAAAGTTTTTTTTTTTTCTAGCTAGTATGCACTTGGAATTTGAAGTTTCATCAATCGAATTAAAAAAAAAAAAAAACAACAACAACAACAAATTAATCATAACAATAAATGATATTGAAGTTTGTGGGTATCTTCACTGGAAACCCTCACGAGACTATAACTCGTCCACTAGGGTAACCTAGGGGTTTAAAGCCTTGTTGCATATGGTAAATGCAATCGCGATGCCTGCGAAAGTGAGTTAGAGCTTTTCTTTAATTTTGCTCGAGGACTAGCAAAACATAGGTTTGGGGGTGTGATAAGTGCTGATTAATCTATAATTTAATATTCTTTTTCCAGCACTTATCAATGTTCTTAAACGGATAACTACTTGTTTTACCATGAAATTGAATAAACAATGAAATAAATTTAAATTATGAGGTAAATAATACTTTTCTTAAAACAGACTCTGAATTGTCTCTCTTCTGGTTGAGATCTTTCATAAAAACATATAAGGAGGAGATTGTGTTGACCCGAATTATTAACCTGATGGAGTTGCAATCAAGCTAAGGGTATAATTTAATGGGCCTTGGTCCTGGTTAGATTGAAAGTTATAATTATATGGAAAAATATTTGATTAACCCTTTTATTAAGTCACGGTCTGATCTGGTTGAGTTCAATCTGAAGCGGTATGGTAAGAATTAAATGTCATTGGGCTCGAGAACAAATTCAAGCAAATCAACAATCAAGACCTACCTCAAACCCAAAGTCAATTCCCAACCAATGCCTTGCGTGCCTTCATATAAAATTTATAATTTTAAAATAAAAAAATAAAAAAATAATAATAATAAATAATAATAATAAAATAATAAAATAAATAAAATAATTTCGGAAAGAATTACTGGAAACACTGTTCATATGAACAGTATCCCGTGAAAACACTGTTCATATGAACAGTGTTTTTACAAATACATATATATTTATGTATATATATAAATCAAATAATAAATAAATTAATAAATGATATCCCACTGTTTATCTTCTTTCCCCCCCCTCCCCCGCAGTGCATCCGGGCCGTTCCGCTTCTTTCCGTTGATCCCGCGTCGATCCGCCGCCCGTGCCAACTCCCAGCAGCCAGCGATGCAAATCCTCCACGCGGTACAGCCGGCGACCAGCTCCTCCGCGATCACCGTGCGTGCAGCCAGCATCCCAGACCATCCGCTCGTCCCAACGCGTTCACAGCAGCAGAATAATTGCAGCACCTCCCGTCGATCCGGCCCTCCGCTTCTATTCTCTCCATGATGCATCTAAGATCCCGGCATTTTAGCCTCTTCCGTTGTCCATGACACACCTGGATCCACCTCCCGGAACTCCAGCACCCCAGCAAAGCCGAGTCTTTCCGGATTTCCTCACGCGTCCGTTTCTTCTCCAGCCAGCATCCCGGAAGACCCAATCCCAGCCGCATCGTCCTCTTCCGCGTGCGACCTGGTCGATAGCCCCCTCCCAGCGATCCCGCAGCACCCTCCATTCCAGATCCGCTCCTCTCAGCGTCTCAGCCTCTTCTAGCCGTCCGCAATCCATCCCGGCCGCCCGTGATTCTCCCCCAGATTTCAGCAGCCCGAGATCCATTCCCCCTTCCCGAATGAGCACCCCGGACGATCCTCTCCACGCGATCCATTATTGGAGGAGTCTATATAAGAAGGAAGGAGGGGCGGTGCCAAGGGGGAGCTCGGTTCGGAAGAAAACAGGGGAACCCCTGTTTCGGTGAAGAAGAAGAAGGAGAAAGCCGAGAGAAAGAAATAAAAAAAGAAGAGAGAGGGGAGGAGAGAGAATAGTTCGTGATATATTGGGAAGAATGGGAGGTGAAGGCTTTCATTTGAAGATGGAAGGACATCCGGCCACCATGCGCGGCTAAACGTCTAGTCTAGGGCTGGATGAAGCCCTAGCAATGTAACAGGGCATTGTAGTTCTTACTCTTTTAATCTCTTTGGAGTTTGTTTAAATTCTCATTCTCAATGAAAAATTATTTTATGATGTTTAAACCTTGAGCATGCCATTTAACATTCATGTTTGCTAAAGTAGTCTAAGATGATCCATGCCTAGGAAGATGAGGTGTGCTACACCCTAGATTAGCATACTTAGGTAGACACTTCATGCTATACCGAAGATGGATCTTCCTAAAACTCTTTATGTTTTTATTTTAAAAGGCTTGTAGCCAAAATTGCATGCCTCTCCAAAAGATAAAAACTAAGAACACAATCCTCGATGCAATGCTATGTGGTGGATTCCAAACCCTAGATCTATTTACTTTGATAAAATTTCAATTCGTACTCATAGATTAATTTAGTTAAATCAAGTTAGCAAATCCTTCTTTTTGATTTATTTTTAAAAGAAAAATAACTTGTCTCCAATCCCTGTGGACCGACACCCGTAATCACTATCCTACGGGATACGTGCTATTGCGTGGTTTATTTTCAAAATTGAAAGAACCGATCAATCATTTTGGAGTCGACTCGGCTCTCAGAGTCCGAAAACTGATCCTCTGTGTTTGGAGTTGAACTGCCTCTGCGTTGACTCGGATTTTGTTGGGGTCGACTCGGCTGACTTGGGAGTCGACTCGTGAGTACTTGGAGTCGGCTCGGCTCTCAGAATCCGAAAACTGTTTCTCTGTGTTTTGAATGTGAACTGCCTCGGAGTCGACTCGGACTTTGCTGGAGTCGACTCGGCTCTCAGACACCGAAGTTGGCTCTCTGACTTTGTCTTGCATTCCTCTGAGAGTCGACTCTTGCTTCCTTAGGAGTCGACTCGCCAACCGTTGGAGTCGACTCGAGTTCTTTTGGAGTCGACTCGGTGTTAGAATACCCGCCCATGCCACAGAAAAATTTCAAAAATTTCAGATGCAGCGGAAGAGGTATGCGCGGGATCAACCGTTCATCGCATGAACGTTGTTTAAAACCGTTCGTAGATAGATAAGGATTAAAAACTTTTTAAAAATATTAGAAGATCAGATCTTCACCTTGTGCGGGTAGATGATCACCGCAAACTGATGATCGTGGTTTTTGGATGAAGGTTGCTTGAAGCCGTTCAAGTGCCCGGCCTCTACGGGTATCCACACGAAGCAGGAACCGATCCAAGCTTTCTCTCTCCCCGGGGTGCTAGCTCCCTTGCAGAGATAATTTTGATGGCTGATGTCCTCCCTTTTAATCAACCCTTGATTGTGCTTGGGAGGAGGAAGAAGAAGGATGAAGAGAGGAAGAAGATCAAAGCCCCTGCAGCCTTCTTTCTTTTTCCTGCGTTGGAAGGAAGAAGGGAGGATGAAGAGGCCACCTTTCTTTTTCTTCCTTTGCTTGCGGCTGAACCAAGGAAAGGGGAGGAGAGGGGGCCACGAATTGGAGAGGGAGAGGGCTTCAATGAATGCCCTAGGTCAGCCCCACGCCTCCTCTTAAATAGCATGTGGAGCTCCTACTTTGTAGGAGCTCCTTGATTAAATTCCAAGAGGGGCGCCGGCCCCTCTTCTTTGCCGCACCAAGCAAGGAAAAGGAGGAGGGGCGTGTGCCCCTCCTTCATGGTTAACCTAATCCTCCTCTAAGGAGGATTAGGAAGGTCACTTTTGGTTAGGTCCTAATCTAATTAGGTTTGGACCAAGGGTGAACCAATTTGGGTTTTAATCTAGGTAAGTCCTAATCCAATTAGAACTTGATGAGCCATGACTCAATTGAACCCTTCAATCCTAATCTAATTAGGAGTCATCTTGATTCATTAGATTAATAATTAATTGGGACTTAAGAAGTCCTAATCCCATTAGGATTTATTTAATTCTAGTCCTAATCCAATTAGGACTCTAATTTGAATTCGAAATCCTAATCCGATTAGGACTCTAGAAATCCTACTCCAAGTAGGAATCCAAATTTAATTCAAAACTCCTAATCTAATTAGGATTATAGGAATCCTACTCCATGTAAGAATCCTAGTCCTACTCCAAATAGGATTCCCAGTCCAAGTAGGAATCCCAGTCCTAATCCAATTAGGACTCCAAGAATTCAACTCCAAGTAGGACTCTTGTTTCAAGTCCAATTAATTAATTTCCTTTGTTCCTTCTTCAACTTATTATCAATCGAATTGATTACTTGTGATTCCTAATCACGATTCAACCATCGGATCGGTCAATGCCTCTAGTGTGTGTGACCCCATAGGTTCTACTCTGACTGGTAGTGAGATATATTGTGATCTCTATCACAATATCATTGAAAACTCCTTTCAATGGGTCGGAACGATTCCAACTCTACTCATTAGGGTTATCGATCATCAAGATAATCTCTATGAGTCCCACCATCCACCAGTGACACCTAGCAGCATGTAGTGGCTACCCAGCAGAATAGAATGATGAACCTCTAGGTGCAGTTATCATGTGATACAGTCCTTCTATCGTGGATCCCTACAAGACGGAGGTCATGGATAACTCGTCAAACCCCTTCGTCTGTCATATGTCAAGATTTATTCGACTTAAGTTCGAGAGCAGAGAACTCTTTCTCCACTATGCAATCTGCCCCGGCCGAGGTCTTACTGTTAGATGTATGCCCTAGAAGCCAATTTGGTTGACACATTGTTGATTCTAGGGACATAATTTTGTACTTGACTATTTATTATTGAATAAATAAAAGGCATCTTTTCATTCATATTGTTTATGTGTCTATGAATCGTCCAAGAAATTAATAAGATGATGATACATATTCTCAAGAGTTGAGAATTTGAGCCATTTATCATTGGTGATTAATTTCTAAATGCTCCTGATCAATGGATCATCACGAGGACGGTGATCGATCCGATCGGTGCACAGATCACTTTCCTTCTGGATGGACGAGACTTGAGTCCACAGTGTAGGGACACTGAAGTGATAGTGCAGGTGCTTGTTAGAGAACAAGGGTACTGAGCGTGACCAAGACAAGAAGTCACTTGGATGTCTATCCACTCGTCAGTGACTTGCTTGATGTTGCAGTAGTGTGACTGGTCCTTTGACCTGCGGTGCTTCGGCTACTCACAGTGAGGTTATTGTAGTTTGACTGCACACATACATGGTCTCTAGCCATATGGGTCCATGCAGTGTAGATTGGCTGCAGTAGGTTCACTGTAGGAGTAGGGTATGCACCTATAAGGAATCTATCGACCTTGATAGAAAAGGAGTGATCCTATGTGATTTGTTAGACTGAGTTCTAAGACCTTGGCCAGGGCAGTGATATATAGTGGAGAAAGAGTTTTTCACTATCGAACTCGAGTCGAATAAATCTTGACATATGACAGACGATGGGGTTTGACGAGTTGTCCATGACCTCCGTCCTGTAGGGATCCACGATAGTAGGACTGTATCACATGTTAACTGCACCTAGAGGTTCATCTTTCTATTCTACTGGGTAGCCACTACATGCTGCTAGGTGTCACTGGTGGATGGTGGGACTCATAGGGATTATCTTGATGATCGATAAACCCTAATGAGTTGAGTTGGAATCGTTCCAACCCATTGAAAGGAGTTTTCAATGATATTGAGATAGAGATCACAATATATCCCACTACCAGTCAGAATAGAACCTATGGGGTCACACACAATAGAAGTATTGACCGATCCGATGGTTGAAATCGTGATTAGGAATCACAAGAAATCAATTTGATTGATAAGAAGTTGAAGAAGGAATAAAGGGAATTAATTGATTGGACTTGAAACAAGAGTCCTACTTCGGGTAGGATTCCTAGAGTCCTAATTGGATTAGGACTGGGAATCCTAGTTGGAGTAGGACTGGGATTCCTACTTGGAATAGGATTCCTACAATCCTAATGAGATTAGGAACTTTGAATTAAAATTGGATTCCTACTTGGAGTAGGATTCCTAGAAATCCTAATTGGATTAGGACTTCGGATTCAAATAGAGTCCTAATTGGATTAGGACTAAAATTAAAACAAATCCTAATTGGATTAGGATTCCTTAAGTCCTAATTAATTATTAATCTAATGAATCAACATGACTCCTAATTGGATTAGGATTGAAGAGTTTAATTGAGTCATGGTTCATTCAAGTCCTAATTGGATTAGGACTAGCATAGATTGAACTCAATTTGGTTAAGCCTAATTGGATTAGGACTTAACCACATTAGGGCATCCAAATCCTTACCTAATGAGGATTAGGGCAACCATGAAGGAGGGGCACACGCCCCTCCTCCTTTCATTTTGCTTGGTGCGGCAACAAGAGGGGCCGGCGCCCCTCTTGGAATTATTTCAAGGGAGCTCCTAAAAGTTAGGAGCTCCACTTGTTATTTAAAGAGGGCTTCATGGGGCTGACCTAATAGATGAGAAGGCTTCTTCCTTGCTGCCGTACGCCCCCCTCTTGCTCCTCCTTTGGTTCAGCCGCCATTAGCAAAGGGAAAAGAAGAGGAGGCGTCTCCCTCCTCTTGGTCTTCTTCCTT